>NW_027332174.1:900000-996380 GCF_040802235.1 Manis javanica
AAAAAGGAAGACTAAAGGAAACAAAGGAATGAAAGAGACAAAGAAAGATGAAAGAAACAAAGAAAGAAGAAAGTAATATGAAGAAATGAAGAATGAAAGAAAGAAAGGAAAGTAAAAGAAGAAAGAAGAAAGAAACACAGAAAAAAGAATGAAAGAAGAAATATAGAATGAAGGAAAGAAATAAGAATGAAAGGAAGGTGAAAGAAAGAAAGAAAAATGAAAGACTTGAGAAAGAATAAAGAAAGATGAAAGCAGGAAGAACGAAAGAAAGAAGAAAGAAAAGAAAAGAAAGGAAAGGAAGGAAGAAAAGAAAGAAAGAATGAATGAAAGACATGAAGGACGCAAAAAGGAACAGAATGAAAGGAAGAATAAAGGAAACAAGGAGAGAAAAATGAAAGTGAAAAGATAAAAGCAAGCAAGAAAGAATGGGAACGAAAAAGAGAAATGAAGACTAAAGAAAAGAAAGAAAGGAAAGAGAGAAAGATGAAAGAAACAAAGAAAGAAGAAAGTAAAATGAAGGAAAGAAGAACGAAAGAAAGAAAGGAAGGCAAAAGAAGAAAGTAGAAAGAAAGATAGAAAAAAGAATGAAAGAAGAAAGTAAGAAAGAAGGAAAGAAAGAAGAATGAAAGGAAGGTGAAAGAAAGCAACATGAAAGACTTGAGAAAGAAGAAAGAAAGAAAGACGAAAGCAGGAAGAAGAAAGAAAAAAGAAAGAAAAGAAAAGAAGGAAAGAAAGGAAGAAAAGCAAGAATGAAGGAAAGACGTGAAAGACGCAAAAAAGAAGAAAGAAATAAGGAAAGAATGAAGGAACCAAGGAGAGAAAAATGAAAGTGAAAATACATCAGAAAGAAAGAAAGAATGGGAAAGAAAGAAAAAGAGAAAGGAAGACTAAAGTAAAGAAAGGAAGGAAAGAGAGAAAGAAAGATGAAAGAAACAAAGACAGAAGAAAGTAAAATGAAGGAAAGAAGAAGGAAAGAAAGAAAGGAAGGCAAAAGAAGAAACAAGAAAGAAAGACAGAAAAAAAGAATGAAAGGATAAAGAAAAAATGAAGGAATGAAAGAAGAATGAAAGGAAGGTGAAACAAAGAAATGAAAGTGAAAGACATGAGAAAGAAGAAAGTATGAAAGACGAAAGCAGGAAGAAGAAGGAAAGAAGAAAGAAAAGAAAAGACATGAAATAAAGGAAGAAAAGAAAGAAAGAATGTATGAAAGACATGAAAGATGCAAAAAAGAAAACAGTAAGAAACAAAGAATGAAGGAAACAAGGAGAGAAACATGAAAGTGAACAGACAAAAGAAAGAAAGAATGGGAAAGAAAGAAAAAGAAATGAAGACTAAAGGAAAGAAAGGAATGAAAAAGTGAAAGAAAGATGAAAGAATCCAAGAAAGAAGAAAGTAACATGAAGGAAAGAAGAACGAAAGTAAGAGAGGAAGGCAAAAGAAGAAAGACAAAAGACAGAAAAAAAGAATGAAAGAAGAAAGAATGAAGGAAAGAAAGAATGAAAGGAAGGTGAAAGAAAGAAATGAAGGTGAAAGGCTTGAGAAAGAAGAAAGAAAGTAAGACGAAAGCAGGAAGAAGAAAGACAGAAGAAAGAAAAGAAAAGAAAGGAAATAAAGGAAGAAAAGAAAGAAAGAATGAATGAAAGACATGAAAGACGCAAAAAACAAAATAATAAGAAAGAAAGAATGAAGGAAACAAGGAGAGAAAATTCAAAGTGAAAAGGCAAAGGAAATAAAGAATGGGGAAGAAAGAAAAAGAGAAAGGAAGACGAAAGAAAAGAAAGGAAGGAAACAGAGAGAAAGAAGAAAGAAACAAAGAAAAAAGAAAGAAAAATGAAGGAAAGAAGAACGAAAGAAAGGAAGGCAAAAGAAGAAAGAAGAAGGAAAAACAGAAAAAAGAATGAAAGAAGAATGTAAGAATGAAGGAAAGAGAAGAAGGAAAGGAAGGTAAAAGAAAGAAAGAAAGAATAGAGAAAGGAAGAAAGAAAGATGAAAGCAGGAAGAAGTAAGAAAGAAGAAAGAAAAAAAGAAAGGAAAGAAAGGAAGAAAAGAAAGAAGCATGAATGAAAGACATGAAAGACGCAAAAAAGAAGAAAGAAAAAATGAAGGAAACAAGGAGAGAAAAATGAAAGTAAGACGAAAGAAAGAGAGAATGGGAAAGAAAAAGAGAAAGGAAGACTAAAGGAAAGAAAGGAAGTGAAGAGAGAAAGAAAGATGAAAGAAACAAAGAAAGGAGAACGTAAAATGAAGGAAAGGAGAACGAAAGAAAGAAAGGAAGGCAAAAGAAGAAAGAAGAAGGAAAGAAAGAAAAAAATAAGAATGAAGGAAAGAAAAAAGAATTAAAGGAAGGTGAAAGAAAGCAAGATGAAAGACTTGAGAAAGAAGAAAAAGAAAGACAAAAGCAGGAAGAAGAAAGAAAGAAGAAAGAAAAGAAAGGAAAGAAAGGAAGAAAAGAAAGAATGAATGAATGAAAGACATGAAAGATGAAAAAAGACGATAGAAAGACAAGAGGAATGAAGGAAACAAGGAGAGAAAAATGGAAGTGAAAAGACAAAAGAAAGAAAGAAAGAATGGGAAAGAAAGAAAAAGAGAAAGGAAGACTAAAGGAAAGAAAGGAAGGAAGGAGAGAAAGAAAGATGAAAGAAACAGAGAAAGAAGAAAGTAAAATGAAGGAAAGAAGAACGATAGAAAGAAAGGAAGGCAAAAGAAGAGAGAAGAGAGATAGACAGAAAAAAAGAATGAAAGAAGAAAGTAAGAATGAAGAGAAGAAACAAGAATGAAACGAAGGTGAAACAAAGAAAGATGAAAGACTTGAGAAAGAAGAAAGAGAGAAAGATGAAAGCAGAAAGAAGAAAGAAAGAACAAAGAAAAGAAAGGAAAGAAAAGGAGAAAAGAAAGAAAGAATGAAAGAAAGACAAGAAAGAAGAAAAAAAGATGAAAAAAAAAAAGAAAGGATGAAGGAAACAAGGAGAGAAAAATGAAAGTGAAAAGACGAAAGAAAGAAAGAAAGAATTTGAAAGAAAGAAAAAGAGAAAGGAAGACTAAAGGAAAGAAAGGAAGGAGACAAAGAAAGATGAAGGAAAAAAAAAAAGAAGAAAGAAAAAAGAAGGAAAGAAAAACGAAAGAAAGAAGGGAAAGCAAAAGAAGAAAAAAGAAAGAAAGAAGAAAAAAGAAATGAAAGAATACAGTAAGAATGAAGGAAAGAAAGAAGAATGAAAGGAAGGTGAAAGAAAGAAAGATGAAAGACTTGAGAAAGAAGAAAGAGAGAAAGACGAAAGCAGGAAGAGGAAAGAAAGAAGAAAGAAAAGAAGAGAAAGGAAGGAAAGGAAGAAAAGAAGGAATGAATGAAAGACATGAAAGACGCAAAAAAGAAGAAAGAAAGAAAGAAGGAAGGAAACAAGGAGAGAAAAATGAAAGTGAAAAGACTAAAGAAAGAAAGAAAGAATGGGAAAGAAAGAGAAAGAGAAAGGAAGACTAAAGGAAAGAAAGGAAGGAGAGAAAGAAAGATGAAAGAAGAAAGTAAAATGAAGGAAAGAAGAATGAAAGAAAGAAAGGAAGGTAAAAGAAGAAAGAGGAAAGAAAGGCAGAAAAAAAGAATGAAAGAAAGTAAGACTGAAGGAAAGGAAGAATGAAAGGAAGGTGAAAGAAAGAAAGATGAAAGAGTTGAGAAAGAAGAAAGAAAGACGAAAGCAGGAAGAAGAAAGAAAGAAACAAGAAAAGAAAAGAAAGGAAAGAAAGGAAGAAAAGAAAGTAGAATGAACGAAAGACATGAAAGATGCAAAAACGAAGATACAAAGAAAGAAAGAATGAAGGAAACAAGGAGAGAAAAATGAAAGTGAAAAGAGAAAAGAAAGAAGGTTGGAAAGAAAGAAAAAGGAAAGGAAGACTAAAGGAAAGAAAGGAAGGAAAGAGGGAAAGAAAGATGACAGAAACAACGAAAGAAGAAAGTAAGAATGAGGGAAAGAAAGAGTGAAAGGACGGTGAAAGAAAAAAGGATGAAAGACTTGAGAGAGAAGAAAGAAAGAAGAAAGAAGGAAGAAGAAAGAAAGGAAAGAAAGGAAAAAAAGAAAGAGGAATGAATGAAAGGCAAGATAGAGGCAAAAAATAAGAAAGAAAGAAAGAATGAAGGAAACAAGGAGAGAAAAATGAAAGTGAAAAGACAAAAGAAAGAAAGAAAGAATGGGAAAGAAAGAAAAAGAGAAAGGAAGACTAAAGGAAGGAAAGAAGGAAAATAAGATGAAAGAAACAAAGAAAGAAGAAAGTAAAATGAAGGAAAGAAGAATGAAAGAATGAAAGGAAGGGAGAAGAAGAAAGAAGAAAGAAAGGCAGAAAAAAAGAATGAAGGAAGAAAGAAAGAATGAAGGAAAGAAAGAAGAATGAATCGAAGGTGAAAGAAACAAAAGAAGAAAGAGTTGAGAAAGAAGAAAGAATGAAAGGCGAAAGCAGGAAGACGAAAGAAAGAAGAAAGTAAAGGAAAGAAAGGAAAGAAAGGAAGAAAAGAAAGAATGAATGGAAGACATGAAAGGCGCAAGAAGATAGAAAGAAAGAACGAATGACGGAAACAAGGAGAAAAAATGAAAGTGAAAAGACAGAAAGAAAGAAGGGGAAAGAAAGAAAAACAAAAAGGAAGACAAAAGGAAAAAAAGGAATGAAAGAGACAAAGAAAGAAGAAAAAAAAAAAGAAAGAAAAAAGTAATAAGAAGAAATGAAGAATAAAAAAAAAAAAGGAAAATAAAAGAAGAAAGAAGAAAGAAACACAGAAAAAAGAAAAAAAGAAGAAATATAGAATGAAGGAAAGAAATAAGAATGAAAGGAAGGTGAAAGAAAGAAAGAAAAATGAAAGACTTGAGAAAGAATAAAGAAAGATGAAAGCAGGAAGAACGAAAGAAAGAAGAAAGAAAAGAAAAGAAAGGAAAGGAAGGAAGAAAAGAAAGAAAGAATGAATGAAAGACATGAAGGACGCAAAAAGGAACAGAATGAAAGGAAGAATAAAGGAAACAAGGAGAGAAAAATGAAAGTGAAAAGATAAAAGCAAGCAAGAAAGAATGGGAACGAAAAAGAGAAAAGAAGAAAAAAGAAAAGAAAGAAAGGAAAGAGAGAAAGAAGAAAGAAACAAAGAAAAAAGAAAGTAAAATGAAGGAAAGAAGAACGAAAGAAAGAAAGGAAGGCAAAAGAAGAAAGTAGAAAGAAAGATAGAAAAAAGAATGAAAGAAGAAAGTAAGAAAGAAGGAAAGAAAGAAGAATGAAAGGAAGGTGAAAGAAAGCAACATGAAAGACTTGAGAAAGAAGAAAGAAAGAAAGACGAAAGCAGGAAGAAGAAAGAAAGAAGAAAGAAAAGAAAAGAAGGAAAGAAAGGAAGAAAAGCAAGAATGAAGGAAAGACGTGAAAGACGCAAAAAAGAAGAAAGAAATAAGAAAAGAATGAAGGAACCAAGGAGAGAAAAATGAAAATGAAAATACATCAGAAAGAAAGAAAGAATGGGAAAGAAAGAAAAAGAGAAAGGAAGACTAAAGTAAAGAAAGGAAGGAAAGAGAGAAAGAAAGATGAAAGAAACAAAGACAGAAGAAAGTAAAATGAAGGAAAGAAGAAGGAAAGAAAGAAAGGAAGGCAAAAGAAGAAACAAGCAAGAAAGACAGAAAAAAAGAATGAAAGGATAAAGAAAAAATGAAGGAATGAAAGAAGAATGAAAGGAAGGTGAAACAAAGAAATGAAAGTGAAAGACATGAGAAAGAAGAAAGTATGAAAGACGAAAGCAGGAAGAAGAAGGAAAGAAGAAAGAAAAGAAAAGACATGAAATAAAGGAAGAAAAGAAAGAAAGAATGTATGAAAGACATGAAAGATGCAAAAAAGAAAACAGTAAGAAACAAAGAATGAAGGAAACAAGGAGAGAAACATGAAAGTGAACAGACAAAAGAAAGAAAGAATGGGAAAGAAAGAAAAAGAAATGAAGACTAAAGGAAAGAAAGGAATGAAAAAGTGAAAGAAAGATGAAAGAATCCAAGAAAGAAGAAAGTAACATGAAGGAAAGAAGAACGAAAGTAAGAGAGGAAGGCACAAGAAGAAAGACAAAAGAAAAAAAAAAAGAAAGAAAGAAGAAAGAATGAAGGAAAGAAAGAATGAAAGGAAGGTGAAAGAAAGAAATGAAGGTGAAAGGCTTGAGAAAGAAGAAAGAAAGTAAGACGAAAGCAGGAAGAAGAAAGACAGAAGAAAGAAAAGAAAAGAAAGGAAAAAAAGGAAGAAAAGAAAGAAAGAATGAATGAAAGACATGAAAGACGCAAAAAAGAAAATAATAAGAAAGAAAGAATGAAGGAAACAAGGAGAGAAAATTCAAAGTGAAAAGGCAAAGGAAATAAAGAATGGGGAAGAAAGAAAAAGAGAAAGGAAGACGAAAGGAAAGAAAGGAAGGAAACAGAGAGAGAAAGATGAAAGAAACAACGAAAGAAGAAAGTAAAATGAAGGAAAGAAGAACGAAAGAAAGGAAGGCAAAAGAAGAAAGAAGAAGGAAAAACAGAAAAAAGAATGAAAGAAGAATGTAAGAATGAAGGAAAGAGAAGAACGAAAGGAAGGTGAAAGAAAGAAAGATGAAAGACTTGAGAAAGAAGAAAGAAAGAAGAAAGCAGGAAGAAGAAAGAAAGAAGAAAGAAAAAAAAGAAAGGAAAGAAAGGAAGAAAAGAAAGAAGCATGAATGAAAGACATGAAAGACGCAAAAAAGAAGAAAGAAAAAATGAAGGAAACAGGGAGAGAAAAATGAAAGTAAGACGAAAGAAAGAGAGAATGGGAAAGAAAAAGAGAAAGGAAGACTATAGGAAAGAAAGGAAGTGAAGAGAGAAAGAAAGATGAAAGAAACAAAGAAAGAAGAACGTAAAATGAAGGAAAAGAGAACAAAAGAAAAAAAGGAAGCTAAAAGAAGAAAGAAGAAGGAAAGAAAAAAAAAAAAAAGAATGAAGGAAAGAAAGAAAAATAAAAGGAAGGAGAAAGAAAGCAAGATGAAAGACTTGAGAAAGAAGAAAAAGAAAGAAAAAAGCAGGAAGAAGAAAGAAAGAAGAAAGAAAAGAAAGGAAAGAAAGGAAGAAAAGAAAGAATGAATGAATGAAAGACATGAAAGATGAAAAAAGACGAAAGAAAGACAAGAGGAATGAAGGAAACAAGGAGAGAAAAATGGAAGTGAAAAGACAAAAGAAAGAAAGAAAGAATGGGAAAGAAAGAAAAAGAGAAAGGAAGACTAAAGGAAAGAAAGGAAGGAAGGAGAGAAAGAAAGATGAAAGAAACAGAGAAAGAAGAAAGTAAAATGAAGGAAAGAAGAACGATAGAAAGAAAGGAAGGCAAAAGAAGAGAGAAGAGAGATAGACAGAAAAAAAGAATGAAAGAAGAAAGTAAGAATGAAGAGAAGAAACAAGAATGAAACGAAGGTGAAACAAAGAAAGATGAAAGACTTGAGAAAGAAGAAAGAGAGAAAGATGAAAGCAGAAAGTAGAAAGAAAGAACAAAGAAAAGAAAGGAATGAAAAGGAGAAAAGAAAGAAAGAATGAATGAAAGACATGAAAGAAGCAAAAAAGAAGATAAAAAGAAAGAAAGGATGAAGGAAACAAGGAGAGAAAAATGAAAGTGAAAAGACGAAAGAAAGAAAGAAAGAATTTGAAAGAAAGAAAAAAAAGATAAGAAGACTAAAGAAAAGAAAGGAAGGAAACAGAGAGAAAGATGAAAGAAACAAAGAAAGAAGAAAGTAACATGAAGCAAAGAATAACGACAGAAAAAAGGCAATGCAAAAGAACAAAGAAAACAAAAAGACGAAAACAGGAATGAAAGAATACAGTAAGAATGAAGGAAAGAAAGAAGAATGAAAGGAAGGTGAAAGAAAGAAAGATGAAAGAGTAGAGAAAGAAGAAAGAGAGAAAGACGAAAGCAGAAAGAGAAAAGAAAGAAGAAAGAAAAGAAGAGAAAGGAAGGAAAGGAAAAAAAGAAGGAATGAAGGAAAGACATGAAACACGCAAAAAAGAAGAAAGAAAGAAAGAAGGAAGGAAACAAGGAGAGAAAAATGAAAGTGAAAAGACTAAAGAAAGAAAGAAAGAATGGGAAAGAAAGAGAAAGAGAAAGGAAGACTAAAGGAAAGAAAGGAAGGAGAGAAAGAAAGATGAAAGAAGAAAGTAAAATGAAGGAAAGAAGAATGAAAGAAAGAAAGGAAGGTAAAAGAAGAAAGAGGAAAGAAAGGCAGAAAAAAAGAATGAAAGAAAGTAAGACTGAAGAAAAGGAAGAATGAAAGGAAGGTGAAAGAAAGAAAGATGAAAGAGTTGAGAAAGAAGAAAGAAAGACGAAAGCAGGAAGAAGAAAGAAAGAAACAAGAAAAGAAAAGAAAGGAAAGAAAGGAAGAAAAGAAAGTAGAATGAACGAAAGACATGAAAGATGCAAAAACGAAGATACAAAGAAAGAAAGAATGAAGGAAACAAGGAGAGAAAAATGAAAGTGAAAAGAGAAAAGAAAGAAGGTTGGAACGAAAGAAAAAGGAAAGGAAGACTAAAGGAAAGAAAGGAAGGAAAGAGGGAAAGAATGATGACAGAAACAACGAAAGAAGAAAGTAAAATGAAGGATAGAAGGACGAAAGAAAGAAAGGAAGGCAAAAGAAGTAAGAAGTAAGAAAGACAGAAAAAAGAATGAAAGAAGAAAGTAAGAATGAGGGAAAGAAAGAATGAAAGGACGGTGAAAGAAAAAAGGATGAAAGACTTCAGAAAGAAGAAAGAAAGAAGAAAGCAGGAAGAAGAAAGAAAGGAAAGAAAGGAAAAAAAGAAAGAGGAATGAATGAAAGGCAAGATAGAGGCAAAAAATAAGAAAGAAAGAAAGAATGAAGGAAACAAGAAGAGAAAAATGAAAGCGAAGAGAGAAAATAAAGAAAGAAAGAATGGGAAAGAAAGAAAAAGAGAAAGGAAGACTAAAGGAGAGAAAGGAAGGTAAGACTGAAAGAAAGATGAAAGAAACAAACAAAGAAGAAAGTAATATGAAGGAAAGAAGAACGAAAGAAAGACAGGAAGGCAATAGAAGAAAGAAGAAATAAAGACAGAATAAAAGAACGAAAGACGAAAGAAAGGAGGAAAGAAGAATGAAAGGAAGGTGAAAGAAGGAAAGAAAGATTAAAGACTTGAGGAACAAGAAAGAAAGAAAGAAGAAAGCAGGAAGAGGAAAGAAAGAAGAAAGAAAGGAAGAGAAAGGAAAGAAAGGAAGAAAAGAATGAATGAATGAAAGACATGAAAGACGCAAAAAAGAAGATACAAAGAAAGAAAGAATGAAGGAAACAAGGAGAGAAAAATGAAAGTGCAAAGACAAAAGCAAGAAAGAAAGAATGGGAAATAATGAAAATGAGAAAGGAAGACTGAAGGAAAGAAAGGAAGGAAACAGAGAAAGGAAGATGAAAGAAACATAGAAAGAAGTCAGTAAAATGAAAGAAAGAGGAACGAAAGAAAGAAAGTAAGGTAAGAGAAGAAAGACAGAAAAAAAGAATGAAAGAAAAAAAGAAGGAAAGAAAGAAGGAATGAAAGGAATGTAAAAGAAAGAAAGATGAAAGACTTGATATAGAAGACAGAAAGACAAAAAAGGGGAGAAGAAAGAAGAAAAGAAAGGAATGAAAAGGAGAAAAGAAAGAAAGAATGAATTAAACACAGAAAAGAAGCAAAAAAGTAGAAAGAAAGAAAGGATGAAGGAAACAAGCAGAGAAAAATGAAAGTGAAAAGACAAAAGCAAGGAACAAAGAATGGGAAAGAATGAAAATGAGAAAGGAAGACTGAAGGAAAGAGGGGAAGGAAAGAGAGAAAGGAAGATAAAAGAAACAAAGAAAGAAGAAAGTAATATGAAGGTATGAAGAACGAAAGAAAGAAATGAAGCAAATGAAGAAAGAGGAAAGAAAGAGAAAAAAAGAAAGAAGAAAGAAAGAATGAGGAAAGAAAAAAGAATGAAAGGAAGGTGAAAGAAAGAAAGATCAAACACATGAGAAAGAAGAAAGATAGACGAAAGCAGGAAGCAGAAAGAAAGAAGAAAGAAAAGAAAAGAAAGGAAAGAAAGGAACAAAAGAAAGGTGAATCAATGAAAGACATGAAAGACGCAAAAAAGAAGATAGAAAGAAAGAAAGAATAAAGGAAACAAGGAGAGAAAAATGAAAGTGAAAAGACAAAAGAAAGAAAGAAAGAATGGGAAAGAAAGAAAAAGAGAAAGGAAGACTAAAGGAAGGAAAGAAGGAAAATAAGATGAAAGAAACAAAGAAAGAAGAAAGTAAAATGAAGGAAAGAAGAATGAAAGAATGAAAGGAAGGGAGAAGAAGAAAGAAGAAAGAAAGGCAAAAAAAAAGAGAGAAGGAAGAAAGAAAGAATGAAGGAAAGAAAGAAGAATGAATGGAAGGGGAAAAAAAGAAAAGAAAAAAGAGTAAAGAAAGAAAAAAGAAGGAAGGGAGAAAGCAGGAAGACGAAAGAAAGAAGAAAGTAAAGGAAGGAAAGGAAAGAAAGGAAGAAAAGAAAGAATGAATGGAAGACATGAAAGGCGCAAGAAGATAGAAAGAAAGAACGAATGACGGAAACAAGGAGAAAAAATGAAAGTGAAAAGACAGAAAGAAAGAATGGGAAAGAAAGAAAAACATAAAGGAAGACTAAAGGAAACAAAGGAATGAAAGAGACAAAGAAAGATGAAAGAAACAAAGAAAGAAGAAAGTAATATGAAGAAATGAAGAATGAAAGAAAGAAAGGAAAGTAAAAGAAGAAAGAAAAAAGAAACACAGAAAAAAGAAAAAAAAAAAAAAAATAGAAAGAAGGAAAAAAAAAAGAAAGAAAGGAAGGAGAAAGAAAGAAAAAAAAATGAAAGACTAGAGAAAGAAAAAAGAAAGATGAAAGAAGGAAGAACGAAAAAAAGAAGAAAGAAAAGAAAAGAAAGGAAAGGAAGGAAAAAAAGAAAGAAAGAATGAATGAAAGACATGAAGGACGCAAAAAGGAACAGAATGAAAGGAAGAATAAAGGAAACAAGGAGAGAAAAATGAAAGTGAAAAGATAAAAGCAAGCAAGAAAGAATGGGAACGAAAAAGAGAAATGAAGACTAAAGAAAAGAAAGAAAGGAAAGAGAGAAAGATGAAAGAAACAAAGAAAGAAGAAAGTAAAATGAAGGAAAGAAGAACGAAAGAAAGAAAGGAAGGCAAAAGAAGAAAGTAGAAAGAAAGATAGAAAAAAGAATGAAAGAAGAAAGTAAGAAAGAAGGAAAGAAAGAAGAATGAAAGGAAGGTGAAAGAAAGCAACATGAAAGACTTGAGAAAGAAGAAAGAAAGAAAGACGAAAGCAGGAAGAAGAAAGAAAGAAGAAAGAAAAGAAAAGAAGGAAAGAAAGGAAGAAAAGCAAGAATGAAGGAAAGACGTGAAAGACGCAAAAAAGAAGAAAGAAATAAGGAAAGAATGAAGGAACCAAGGAGAGAAAAATGAAAGTGAAAATACATCAGAAAGAAAGAAAGAATGGGAAAGAAAGAAAAAGAGAAAGGAAGAGTAAAGTAAAGAAAGGAAGGAAAGAGAGAAAGAAAGATGAAAGAAACAAAGACAGAAGAAAGTAAAATGAAGGAAAGAAGAAGGAAAGAAAGAAAGGAAGGCAAAAGAAGAAACAAGCAAGAAAGACAGAAAAAAAGAATGAAAGGATAAAGAAAAAATGAAGGAATGAAAGAAGAATGAAAGGAAGGTGAAACAAAGAAATGAAAGTGAAAGACATGAGAAAGAAGAAAGTATGAAAGACGAAAGCAGGAAGAAGAAGGAAAGAAGAAAGAAAAGAAAAGACATGAAATAAAGCAAGAAAAGAAAGAAAGAATGTATGAAAGACATGAAAGATGCAAAAAAGAAAACAGTAAGAAACAAAGAATGAAGGAAACAAGGAGAGAAACATGAAAGTGAACAGACAAAAGAAAGAAAGAATGGGAAAGAAAGAAAAAGAAATGAAGACTAAAGGAAAGAAAGGAATGAAAAAGTGAAAGAAAGATGAAAGAATCCAAGAAAGAAGAAAGTAACATGAAGGAAAGAAGAACGAAAGTAAGAGAGGAAGGCAAAAGAAGAAAGACAAAAGACAGAAAAAAAGAATGAAAGAAGAAAGAAAGAATGAAGGAAAGAAAGAATGAAAGGAAGGTGAAAGAAAGAAATGAAGGTGAAAGGCTTGAGAAAGAAGAAAGAAAGTAAAACGAAAGCAGGAAGAAGAAAGACAGAAGAAAGAAAAGAAAAGAAAGGAATTAAAGGAAGAAAAGAAAGAAAGAATGAATGAAAGACATGAAAGACGCAAAAAAGAAAATAATAAGAAAGAAAGAATGAAGGAAACAAGGAGAGAAAATTCAAAGTGAAAAGGCAAAGGAAATAAAGAATGGGGAAGAAAGAAAAAGAGAAAGGAAGACTAAAGGAAAGAAAGGAAGGATACAGAGAGAGAAAGATGAAAGAAACAACGAAAGAAGAAAGTAAAATGAAGGAAAGAAGAACGAAAGAAAGGAAGGCAAAAGAAGAAAGAAGAAGGAAAAACAGAAAAAAGAATGAAAGAAGAAAGTAAGACTGAAGGAAAGGAAGAATGAAAGGAAGGTGAAAGAAAGAAAGATGAAAGAGTTGAGAAAGAAGAAAGAAAGACGAAAGCAGGAAGAAGAAAGAAAGAAAAAAAAAAAAAAAAGAAAGGAAAGAAAGGAAGAAAAGAAAGAAGAATGAACGAAAGACATGAAAGATGCAAAAACGAAGAAACAAAGAAAGAAAGAATGAAGGAAACAAGGAGAGAAAAATGAAAGTGAAAAGAGAAAAGAAAGAAGGTTGGAAAGAAAGAAAAAGGAAAGGAAGACTAAAGGAAAGAAAGGAAGGAAAGAGGGAAAGAAAGATGACAGAAACAACGAAAGAACAAAGTAAAATGAAGGATAGAAGGACGAAAGAAAGAAAGGAAGGCAAAAGAAGTAAGAAGTAAGAAAGACAGAAAAAAAGAATAAAAGAAGAAAGTAAGAATGAGGGAAAGAAAGAAGTGAAAGGACGGTGAAAGAAAAAAGGATGAAAGACTTCAGAAAGAATAAAGAAAGAAGAAAGCAGGAAGAAAAAAGAAAGAAAAGAAAGGAAAAAAAGAGAGGAATGAATGAAAGACATGAAAGACGCAAAAAAGAAGAGAGAAAGAAAGAAAGAATGAAGGAAACAAGGAGAGAAAAATGAAAGTGAAAAGACAAAATAAAGAAAGAAAGAATGGGAAAGAAAGAAAAAGAGAAAGGAAGACTAAAGGAAGAAAGGAAGGAAAGACTAAAAAAAAGATGAAAGAAACAAAAAAAAAAGAAAGTAATATGAAGGAAAGAAGAACGAAAGAAAGACAGGAAGGAAATAGAAGAAAGAAGAAATAAAGACAGAATAAAAGAACGAAAGACGAAAGAAAGGAGGAAAGAAGAATGAAAGGAAGGTGAAAGAAGGAAAGAAAGATTAAAGACTTGAGGAACAAGAAAGAAAGAAAGAAGAAAGCAGGAAGAGGAAAGAAAGAAGAAAGAAAGGAAGAGAAAGGAAAGAAAGGAAGAAAAGAATGAATGAATGAAAGACATGAAAGACGCAAAAAAGAAAAAACAAAGAAAGAAAGAAAGAAGGAAACAAGGAAAGAAAAATGAAAGAGCAAAAAAAAAAGAAAGAAAGAAAGAATGGGAAATAACGAAAATGAGAAAGGAAGACTGAAGGAAAGAAAGGAAGGAAACAGAGAAAAAAAGATGAAAGAAACAAAGAAAGAAGAAAGTAATATGAAGGAAAGAAGAATGAAAGAAAGAAAGGAAGGTAAGAGAAGAAAGACAGAAAAAAGAATGAAAGAAGAAAGAATGAAGGAAAGAAAGAATGAAAGGAAGGTGAAAGAAAGAAAGATGAAAGACTTGATATAGAAGACAGAAAGACAAAAAAGGGGAGAAGAAAGAAGAAAAGAAAGGAATGAAAAGGAGAAAAGAAAGAAAGAATGAATAAAACACAAAAAAGAAGAAAAAAAGAAAAAAGAAAGAAAGGAAGAAGGAAACAAGCAGAGAAAAATGAAAGTGAAAAGACAAAAGCAAGGAACAAAGAATGGGAAAGAATGAAAATGAGAAAGGAAGACTGAAGGAAAGAGGGGAAGGAAAGAGAGAAAGGAAGATAAAAGAAACAAAGAAAGAAGAAAGTAAAATGAAGGTAAGAAGAAAGAAAAAAAGAAATGAAGAAAAAGAAGAAAGAGGAAAGAAAAAAAAAAAAAGAAAGAAAAAAGAAAGAAAGAGGAAAGAAAAAAGAATGAAAGGAAGGAGAAAAAAAGAAAGATCAAACACATGAGAAAGAAAAAAGATAGACGAAAGGAGGAAGCAGAAAGAAAGAAGAAAGAAAAGAAAAGAAAGGAAAGAAAGGAACAAAAGAAAGGTGAATCAATGAAAGACATGAAAGACGCAAAAAAGAAGATAGAAAGAAAGAAAGAATAAAGGAAACAAGGAGAGAAAAATGAAAGTGAAAAGACAAAAGAAAGAAAGAAAGAATGGGAAAGAAAGAAAAAGAGAAAGGAAGACTAAAGGAAGGAAAGAAGGAAAATAAGATGAAAGAAACAAAGAAAGAAGAAAGTAAAATGAAGGAAAGAAGAATGAAAGAATGAAAGGAAGGGAGAAGTAGAAACAAAGAAAGACAAAAAAAAAGAATGAAGGAAGAAAGAAAGAATGAAAGAAAAAAAGAAGAATGAATGGAAGGTGAAAGAAACAAAAGAAGAAAGAGTTGAGAAAGAAGAAAGAATGAAAGGCGAAAGGAGGAAGACGAAAGAAAGAAGAAAGTAAAGGAAAGAAAGGAAAGAAAGGAAGAAAAGAAAGAATGAATGGAAGACATGAAAGGCGCAAGAAGATAGAAAGAAAGAACGAATGACGGAAACAAGGAGAAAAAATGAAAGTGAAAAGACAGAAAGAAAGAATGGGAAAGAAAGAAAAAAATAAAGAAAGAAAAAAGAAAACAAAGAAATAAAAGAGAAAAAGAAAGAGAAAAGAAACAAAGAAAGAAGAAAGTAATATGAAGAAATGAAGAATGAAAGAAAGAAAGGACAGTAAAAGAAGAAAGAAGAAAGAAACACAGAAAAAAGAATGAAAGAAGAAATATAGAATGAAGGAAAGAAATAAGAATGAAAGAAAGGAGAAAGAAAGAAAGATGAAAGACTTGAGAAAGAATAAAGAAAGATGAAAGCAGGAAGAACGAAAGAAAGAAGAAAGAAAAGAAAAGAAAGGAAAGGAAGGAAGAAAAGAAAGAAAGAATGAATGAAAGACATGAAGGACGCAAAAAGGAACAGAATGAAAGGAAGAATAAAGGAAACAAGGAGAGAAAAATGAAAGTGAAAAGACAAAAGCAAGAAAGAAAGAGTGGGAGAGAAACAAAAAGAGAAAGGAAGACTAAAGGAAAGAAAGAAAGGAAAGAGAGAAAGATGAAAGAAACAAAGAAAGAAGAAAGTAAAATGAAGGAAAGAAGAACGAAAGAAAGAAAGGAAGGCAAAAGAAGAAAGTAGAAAGAAAGATAGAAAAAAGAATGAAAGAAGAAAGTAAGAAAGAAGGAAAGAAAGAAGAATGAAAGGAAGGTGAAAGAAAGCAACATGAAAGACTTGAGAAAGAAGAAAGAAAGAAAGACGAAAGCAGGAAGAAGAAAGAAAGAAGAAAGAAAAGAAAAGAAGGAAAGAAAGGAAGAAAAGCAAGAATGAAGGAAAGACGTGAAAGACGCAAAAAAGAAGAAAGAAATAAGGAAAGAATGAAGGAACCAAGGAGAGAAAAATGAAAGTGAAAATACATCAGAAAGAAAGAAAGAATGGGAAAGAAAGAAAAAGAGAAAGGAAGACTAAAGTAAAGAAAGGAAGGAAAGAGAGAAAGAAAGATGAAAGAAACAAAGACAGAAGAAAGTAAAATGAAGGAAAGAAGAAGGAAAGAAAGAAAGGAAGGCAAAAGAAGAAACAAGAAAGAAAGAAAAAAAAAAAGAATGAAAGGATAAAGAAAAAATGAAGGAATGAAAGAAGAATGAAAGGAAGGTGAAACAAAGAAATGAAAGTGAAAGACATGAGAAAGAAGAAAGTATGAAAGACGAAAGCAGGAAGAAGAAGGAAAGAAGAAAGAAAAGAAAAGACATGAAATAAAGGAAGAAAAGAAAGAAAGAATGTAAGAAAGACAAGAAAGAAGAAAAAAAGAAAAGAGTAAGAAACAAAGAATGAAGGAAACAAGGAGAGAAACAAGAAAGAAAGAATGGGAAAGAAAGAAAAAGAAATGAAGATGAAAGTGAAAAGAGAAAAGAAAGAAAGAATGGGAAAGAAAGAAAAAGAAAGGAAGACTAAAGGAAAGAAAGGAATGAAAAAGAAAGAAAGAAAGATGAAAGAAACAACGAAAGAAGAAAGTAAAATGAAGGAAAGAAGAACGAAAGTAAGAAAGGAAGGCAAAAGAAGAAAGAAGAACGAAAGAAAGGAACAGAAAGAGAAAAAAAGAATGAAAGAAGAATGTAAGAATGAAGGAAAGAGAAGAACGAAAGGAAGGTGAAAGAAAGAAAGATGAAAGACTTGAGAAAGAAGAAAGAAAGATGAAAGCAGGAAGAAGTAAGAAAGAAGAAAGAAAAAAAAGAAAGGAAAGAAAGGAAGAAAAGAAAAAAGCATGAAAGAAAGACAAAAAAGACGCAAAAAAGAAGAAAGAAAAAATGAAGGAAACAAGGAGAGAAAAATGAAAGTAAGACGAAAGAAAGAGAGAATGGGAAAGAAAAAGAGAAAGGAAGACTAAAGGAAAGAAAGGAAGTGAAGAGAGAAAGAAAGATGAAAGAAACAAAGAAAGGAGAACGTAAAATGAAGGAAAGGAGAACGAAAGAAAGAAAGGAAGGCAAAAGAAGAAAGAAGAAGAAAAGAAAAAAAAAAATAAGAATGAAGGAAAGAAAGAAGAATTAAAGGAAGGTGAAAGAAAGAAAGATGAAAGACTTGAGAAAGAAGAAAGAAAGATGAAAGCAGGAAGAAGTAAGAAAGAAGAAAGAAAAAAAAGAAAGGAAAGAAAGGAAGAAAAGAAAGAATGAATGAATGAAAGACATGAAAGATGAAAAAAGACGATAGAAAGACAAGAGGAAGGAACGAAACAAGGAGAGAAAAATGGAAGTGAAAAGACAAAAGAAAGAAAGAAAGAATGGGAAAGAAAGAAAAAGAGAAAGGAAGACTAAAGGAAAGAAAGGAAGGAAGGAGAGAAAGAAAGATGAAAGAAACAGAAAGAAGAAAGTAAAATGAAGGAAAGAACGATAGAAAGAAAGGAAGGCAAAAGAAGAGAGAAGAGAGATAGACAGAAAAAAAAGAATGAAAGAAGAAAGTAAGAATGAAGAGAAGAAACAAGAATGAAACGAAGGTGAAACAAAGAAAGATGAAAGACTTGAGAAAGAAGAAAGAGAGAAAGATGAAAGCAGAAAGTAGAAAGAAAGAACAAAGAAAAGAAAGGAATGAAAGGAGAAAAGAAAGAAAGAATGAATGAAAGACATGAAAGAAGCAAAAAAGATGATAAAAAGAAAGAAAGGATGAAGGAAACAAGGAGAGAAAAATGAAAGTGAAAAGACAAAAGAAAGAAAGAAAGAATTTGAAAGAAAGAAAAAGAGAAAGGAAGACTAAAGGAAAGAAAGGAAGGAGACAAAGAAAGATGAAGGAAACAAAGAAAGAAGAAAGTAACATGAAGGAAAGAATAACGACAGAAAGAAGGGAATGCAAAAGAAAAAAAAAGACAAAAAGAAAAAAAAAGGAAAGAAAGAATACAGAAAGAAAGAAGAAAAAAAAGAAGAAAGAAAGGAAGGAGAAAGAAAGAAAGATGAAAGACTTGAGAAAGAAGAAAGAGAGAAAGACGAAAGCAGGAAGAGGAAAGAAAGAAGAAAGAAAAGAAGAGAAAGGAAGGAAAGAAAGAAAAGAAGGAATGAATGAAAGACATGAAAGACGCAAAAAAGAAGAAAGAAAGAAAGAAGGAAGGAAACAAGGATAGAAAAATGAAAGTGAAAAGACTAAAGAAAGAAAGAAAGAATGGGAAAGAAAGAGAAAGAGAAAGGAAGACTAAAGGAAAGAAAGGAAGGAGAAAAAGAAAGATGAAAGAAGAAAGTAAAATGAAGGACAGAAGAATGAAAGAAAGAAAGGAAGGTAAAGGAGAAAGAGGAAAGAAAGGCAGAAAAAAAGAATGAAAGAAGAAAGTAAGACTGAAGGAAAGGAAGAATGAAAGGAAGGTGAAAGAAAGAAAGATGAAAGAGTTGAGAAAGAAGAAAGAAAGAAGAAAGCAGGAAGAAGAAAGAAAGAAGAAAGAAAAGAAAAGAAAGGAAAGAAAGGAAGAAAAGAAAGTAGAATGAACGAAAGACATGAAAGATGCAAAAACGAAGATACAAAGAAAGAAAGAATGAAGGAAACAAGGAGAGAAAAATGAAAGTGAAAAGAGAAAAGAAAGAAGGTTGGAAAGAAAGAAAAAGGAAAGGAAGACTAAAGGAAAGAAAGGAAGGAAAGAGGGAAAGAAAGATGACAGAAACAACGAAAGAAGAAAGTAAAATGAAGGATAGAAGGACGAAAGAAAGAAAGGAAGGCAAAAGAAGTAAGAAGTAAGAAAGACAGAAAAAAAGAATGAAAGAAGAAAGTAAGAATGAGGGAAAGAAAGAGTGAAAGGACGGTGAAAGAAAAAAGGATGAAAGACTTCAGAAAGAAGAAAGAAAGAAGAAAGCAGGAAGAAGAAAGAAAGGAAAGAAAGGAAAAAAAGAAAGAGGAATGAATGAAAGGCATGATAGAGGCAAAAAATAAGAAAGAAAGAAAGAATGAAGGAAACAAGGAGAGAAAAATGAAAGTGAAAAGACAAAATAAAGGAAGAAAGAATGGGAAAGAAAGAAAAAGAGAAAGGAAGACTAAAGGAGAGAAAGGAAGGTAAGACTGAAAGAAAGATGAAAGAAACAAACAAAGAAGAAAGTAATATGAAGGAAAGAAGAACGAAAGAAAGACAGGAAGGCAATAGAAGAAAGAAGAAATAAAGACAGAATAAAAGAATGAAAGACGAAAGAAAGAAGGAAAGAAGAATGAAAGGAAGGTGAAAGAAGGAAAGAAAGATTAAAGACTTGAGGAACAAGAAAGAAAGAAAGAAGAAAGCAGGAAGAGGAAAGAAAAAAGAAAGAAAGAAAGAGAAAGGAAAGAAATGGAGAAAAGAATGAATGAATGAAAGACATGAAAGACGCAAAAAAGAAGATACAAAGAAAGAAAGAATGAAGGAAACAAGGAGAGAAAAATGAAAGTGCAAAGACAAAAGCAAGAAAGAAAGAATGGGAAATAATGAAAATGAGAAAGGAAGACTGAAGGAAAGAAAGGAAGGAAACAGAGAAAGGAAGATGAAAGAAACATAGAAAGAAGTCAGTAAAATGAAAGAAAGAGGAACGAAAGAAAGAAAGGAAGGTAAGAGAAGAAAGACAGAAAAAAGAATGAAAGAAGAAAGAATGAAGGAAAGAAGAACGAAAGGAAGGTGAAAGAAAGAAAGATGAAAGACTTGATATAGAAGACAGAAAGACAAAAAAGGGAAGAAGAAGAAGAAAAGAAAAGAAAGGAATGAAAAGGAGAAAAGAAAGAAAGAATGAATTAAACACAGAAAAGAAGCAAAAAAGTAGAAAGAAAGAAAGGATGAAGGAAACAAGCAGAGAAAAATGAAAGTGAAAAGACAAAAGCAAGGAACAAAGAATGGGAAAGAATGAAAATGAGAAAGGAAGACTGAAGGAAAGAGGGGAAGGAAAGAGAGAAAGGAAGATAAAAGAAACAAAGAAAGAAGAAAGTAATATGAAGGTATGAAGAACGAAAGAAAGAAATGAAGCAAATGAAGAAAGAGGAAAGAAAGAGAAAAAAAGAAAGAAGAAAGAAAGAATGAGGAAAGAAAAAAGAATGAAAGGAAGGTGAAAGAAAGAAAGAACAAACACATGAGAAAGAAGAAAGATAGACGAAAGCAGGAAGCAGAAAGAAAGAAGAAAGAAAAGAAAAGAAAGGAAAGAAAGGAACAAAAGAAAGGTGAATCAATGAAAGACATGAAAGACGCAAAAAAGAAGATAGAAAGAAAGAAAGAATAAAGGAAACAAGGAGAGAAAAATAAAAGTGAAAAGACAAAAGAAAGAAAGAATGGGAAAGAAAGAAAAGAGAAAGGAAGACTAAAGGAAGGAAAGAAGGAAAATAAGATGAAAGAAACAAAGAAAGAAGAAAGTAAAATGAAGGAAAGAAGAATGAAAGAATGAAAGGAAGGGAGAAGAAGAAAGAAGAAAGAAAGGCAGAAAGAAAGAATGAAGGAAGAAAGAGAGAATGAAGGAAAGAAAGAAGAATGAATGGAAGGTGAAAGAAACAAAAGAAGAAAGAGTTGAGAAAGAAGAAAGAATGAAAGGCGAAAGCAGGAAGAAGAAAGAAAGAAGAAAGTAAAGGAAAGAAAGGAAAGAAAGGAAGAAAAGAAAGAATGAAGGAAAGACATGAAAGGCGCAAGAAGATAGAAAGAAAGAACGAATGACGGAAACAAGGAGAAAAAATGAAAGTGAAAAGACAGAAAGAAAGAATGGGAAAGAAAAAAAACCATAAAGGAAGAAAAAAGGAAACAAAGGAATGAAAGAGACAAAGAAAGATGAAAGAAACAAAGAAAGAAGAAAGTAATATGAAGAAATGAAGAATGAAAGAAAGAAAGGAAAGTAAAAGAAGAAAGAAGAAAGAAACACAGAAAAAAGAATGAAAGAAGAAATATAGAATGAAGGAAAGAAATAAGAATGAAAGGAAGGTGAAAGAAAGAAAGAAAAATGAAAGACTTGAGAAAGAATAAAGAAAGATGAAAGCAGGAAGAACGAAAGAAAAAAGAAAGAAAAGAAAAGAAAGGAAAGAAAGGAAGAAAAGAAAGAATGAATGAATGAAAGACATGAAGGACGCAAAAAGGAACACAGAATGAAAGAAAGAATAAAGGAAACAAGGAGAGAAAAATGAAAGTGAAAAGATAAAAGCAAGCAAGAAAGAATGGGAACGAAAAAGAGAAATGAAGACTAAAGAAAAGAAAGAAAGGAAAGAGAGAAAGATGAAAGAAACAAAGAAAGAAGAAAGTAAAATGAAGGAAAGAAGAACGAAAGAAAGAAAGGAAGGCAAAAGAAGAAAGTAGAAAGAAAGATAGAAAAAAGAATGAAAGAAGAAAGTAAGAAAGAAGGAAAGAAAGAAGAATGAAAGGAAGGTGAAAGAAAGCAACATGAAAGACTTGAGAAAGAAGAAAGAAAGAAAGACGAAAGCAGGAAGAAGAAAGAAAGAAGAAAGAAAAGAAAAGAAGGAAAGAAAGGAAGAAAAGCAAGAATGAAGGAAAGACGTGAAAGACGCAAAAAAGAAGAAAGAAATAAGGAAAGAATGAAGGAACCAAGGAGAGAAAAATGAAAGTGAAAATACATCAGAAAGAAAGAAAGAATGGGAAAGAAAGAAAAAGAGAAAGGAAGACAAAAGAAAAGAAAGGAAGGAAAGAGAGAAAGAAAGAAGAAAGAAACAAAGACAGAAGAAAGAAAAATGAAGGAAAGAAGAAGGAAAGAAAGAAAGGAAGGCAAAAGAAGAAACAAACAAGAAAGACAGAAAAAAAGAATGAAAGGATAAAGAAAAAATGAAGAAATGAAAGAAGAATGAAAGGAAGGTGAAACAAAGAAATGAAAGTGAAAGACATGAGAAAGAAGAAAGTATGAAAGACGAAAGCAGGAAGAAGAAGGAAAGAAGAAAGAAAAGAAAAGACATGAAATAAAGGAAGAAAAGAAAGAAAGAATGTATGAAAGACATGAAAGATGCAAAAAAGAAAACAGTAAGAAACAAAGAATGAAGGAAACAAGGAGAGAAACATGAAAGTGAACAGACAAAAGAAAGAAAGAATGGGAAAGAAAGAAAAAGAAATGAAGACTAAAGGAAAGAAAGGAATGAAAAAGTGAAAGAAAGATGAAAGAATCCAAGAAAGAAGAAAGAAACAAGAAGAAAAGAAGAAAGAAAGAAAGAGAGGAAGGAAAAAGAAGAAAGACAAAAGACAGAAAAAAAGAAAGAAAGAAGAAAGAAAGAATGAAGGAAAGAAAGAATGAAAGGAAGGTGAAAGAAAGAAATGAAGGTGAAAGGCTTGAGAAAGAAGAAAGAAAGTAAGACGAAAGCAGGAAGAAGAAAGACAGAAGAAAGAAAAGAAAAGAAAGGAAATAAAGGAAGAAAAGAAAGAAAGAATGAATGAAAGACATGAAAGACGCAAAAAAGAAAATAATAAGAAAGAAAGAATGAAGGAAACAAGGAGAGAAAATTCAAAGTGAAAAGGCAAAGGAAATAAAGAATGGGGAAGAAAGAAAAAGAGAAAGGAAGACTAAAGGAAAGAAAGGAAGGAAACAGAGAGAAAGATGAAAGAAACAACGAAAGAAGAAAGTAAAATGAAGGAAAGAAGAACGAAAGAAAGGAAGGCAAAAGAAGAAAGAAGAAGGAAAAACAGAAAAAAGAATGAAAGAAGAATGTAAGAATGAAGGAAAGAGAAGAACGAAAGGAAGGTGAAAGAAAGAAAGATGAAAGACTTGAGAAAGAAGAAAGAAAGATGAAAGCAGGAAGAAGTAAGAAAGAAGAAAGAAAAAAAAGAAAGGAAAGAAAGGAAGAAAAGAAAGAAGCATGAATGAAAGACATGAAAGACGCAAAAAAGAAGAAAGAAAAAATGAAGGAAACAAGGAGAGAAAAATGAAAGTAAGACGAAAGAAAGAGAGAATGGGAAAGAAAAAGAGAAAGGAAGACTAAAGGAAAGAAAGGAAGTGAAGAGAGAAAGAAAGATGAAAGAAACAAAGAAAGGAGAACGTAAAATGAAGGAAAGGAGAACGAAAGAAAGAAAGGAAGGCAAAAGAAGAAAGAAGAAGGAAAGAAAGAAAAAAATAAGAATGAAGGAAAGAAAGAAGAATTAAAGGAAGGTGAAAGAAAGCAAGATGAAAGACTTGAGAAAGAAGAAAAAGAAAGACAAAAGCAGGAAGAAGAAAGAAAGAAGAAAGAAAAGAAAGGAAAGAAAGGAAGAAAAGAAAGAATGAATGAATGAAAGACATGAAAGATGAAAAAAGACGATAGAAAGACAAGAGGAATGAAGGAAACAAGGAGAGAAAAATGGAAGTGAAAAGACAAAAGAAAGAAAGAAAGAATGGGAAAGAAAGAAAAAGAGAAAGGAAGACAAAAGGAAAGAAAGGAAGGAAGGAGAGAAAGAAAGATGAAAGAAACAGAGAAAGAAGAAAGTAAAATGAAGGAAAGAAGAACGATAGAAAGAAAGGAAGGCAAAAGAAGAGAGAAGAGAGATAGACAGAAAAAAAGAATGAAAGAAGAAAGTAAGAATGAAGAGAAGAAACAAGAATGAAACGAAGGTGAAACAAAGAAAGATGAAAGACTTGAGAAAGAAGAAAGAGAGAAAGATGAAAGCAGAAAGTAGAAAGAAAGAACAAAGAAAAGAAAGGAATGAAAAGGAGAAAAGAAAGAAAGAATGAATGAAAGACATGAAAGAAGCAAAAAAGATGATAAAAAGAAAGAAAGGATGAAGGAAACAAGGAGAGAAAAATGAAAGTGAAAAGACGAAAGAAAGAAAGAATTTGAAAGAAAGAAAAAGAGAAAGGGAGACTAAAGGAAAGAAAGGAAGGAGACAAAGAAAGATGAAGGAAACAAAGAAAGAAGAAAGTAACATGAAGGAAAGAATAACGACAGAAAGAAGGGAATGCAAAAGAAGAAAGAAGACAGAAAGACGAAAAAAGGAATGAAAGAATACAGTAAGAATGAAGGAAAGAAAGAAGAATGAAAGGAAGGTGAAAGAAAGAAAGATGAAAGACTTGAGAAAGAAGAAAGAGAGAAAGACGAAAGCAGGAAGAGGAAAGAAAGAAGAAAGAAAAGAAGAGAAAGGAAGGAAAGGAAGAAAAGAAGGAATGAAAGAAAGACATGAAAGACGCAAAAAAGAAGAAAGAAAGAAAGAAGGAAGGAAACAAGGAGAGAAAAATGAAAGTGAAAAGACTAAAGAAAGAAAGAAAGAATGGGAAAGAGAAAGAGAAAGGAAGACTAAAGGAAAGAAAGGAAGGAGAGAAAGAAAGATGAAAGAAGAAAGTAAAATGAAGGAAAGAAGAATGAAAGAAAGAAAGGAAGGTAAAAGAAGAAAGAGGAAAGAAAGGCAGAAAAAAAGAATGAAAGAAGAAAGTAAGACTGAAGGAAAGGAAGAATGAAAGGAAGGTGAAAGAAAGAAAGATGAAAGAGTTGAGAAAGAAGAAGGAAAGACGAAAGCAGGAAGAAGAAAGAAAGAAAAAAGAAAAGAAAAGAAAGGAAAGAAAGGAAGAAAAGAAAGTAGAATGAACGAAAGACATGAAAGATGCAAAAACGAAGATACAAAGAAAGAAAGAATGAAGGAAACAAGGAGAGAAAAATGAAAGTGAAAAGAGAAAAGAAAGAAGGTTGGAAAGAAAGAAAAAGGAAAGGAAGACTAAAGGAAAGAAAGGAAGGAAAGAGGGAAAGAAAGATGACAGAAACAAAGAAAGAAGAAAGTAAAATGAAGGATAGAAGGACGAAAGAAAGAAAGGAAGGCAAAAGAAGTAAGAAGTAAGAAAGACAGAAAAAAAGAATGAAAGAAGAAAGTAAGAATGAGGGAAAGAAAGAGTGAAAGGACGGTGAAAGAAAAAAGGATGAAAGACTTCAGAAAGAAGAAAGAAAGAAGAAAGCAGGAAGAAGAAAGAAAGGAAAGAAAGGAAAAAAAGAAAGAGGAATGAATGAAAGGCATGATAGAGGCAAAAAATAAGAAAGAAAGAAAGAAAGAATGAAGGAAACAAGGAGAGAAAAATGAAAGTGAAAAGAAAAAATAAAGAAAGAAAGAATGGGAAAGAAAAAAAAAGAGAAAGAAAGAAAAAAGGAGAGAAAGGAAGGAAAGACAGAAAGAAAGAAGAAAGAAAAAAACAAAGAAGAAAGAAATATGAAGGAAAGAAGAACGAAAGAAAGACAGGAAGGCAATAGAAGAAAGAAGAAATAAAGACAGAATAAAAGAATGAAAGACAAAAGAAAGAAGGAAAGAAGAATGAAAGGAAGGTCAAAGAAGCAAAGAAAAATTAAAGACTTGAGGAACAAAGAAGAAAGAAAGAAGAAAGCAGGAAGAGGAAAGAAAGAAAAAAGAAAGGAAGAGAAAGGAAAGAAAGGAAGAAAAGAATGAATGAATGAAAGACATGAAAGACGCAAAAAAGAAGATACAAAGAAAGAAAGAATGAAGGAAACAAGGAGAGAAAAATGAAAGTGCAAAGACAAAAGCAAGAAAGAAAGAATGGGAAATAATGAAAATGAGAAAGGAAGACTGAAGGAAAGAAAGGAAGGAAACAGAGAAAGGAAGATGAAAGAAACATAGAAAGAAGACAGAAAAATGAAAGAAAGAGGAACGAAAGAAAGGAAGGAAGGAAAGAGAAGAAAGAGAGACAAAAGAATGAAAGAAGACAGAATGAAGGAAAGAAAGAATGACAGGAAGGTGAAAGAAAGAAAGATGAAAGACTTGATATAGAAGACAGAAAGACAAAAAAGGGGAGAAGAAAGAACAAAAGAAAAGAAAGGAATGAAAAGGAGAAAAGAAAGAAAGAATGAATTAAACACAGAAAAGAAGCAAAAAAGTAGAAAGAAAGAAAGGATGAAGGAAACAAGCAGAGAAAAATGAAAGTGAAAAGACAAAAGCAAGGAACAAAGAATGGGAAAGAATGAAAATGAGAAAGGAAGACTGAAGGAAAGAGGGGAAGGAAAGAGAGAAAGGAAGATAAAAGAAACAAAGAAAGAAGAAAGTAATATGAAGGAATGAAGAACGAAAGAAATGAAGCAAATGAAGAAAGAGGAAAGAAAGAGAAAAAAAGAAAGAAGAAAGAAAGAATGAGGAAAGAAAAAAGAATGAAAGGAAGGTGAAAGAAAGAAAGATCAAACACATGAGAAAGAAGAAAGATAGACGAAAGCAGGAAGCAGAAAGAAAGAAGAAAGAAAAGAAAAGAAAGGAAAGAAAGGAACAAAAGAAAGGTGAATCAATGAAAGACATGAAAGACGCAAAAAAGAAGATAGAAAGAAAGAAAGAATAAAGGAAACAAGGAGAGAAAAATGAAAGTGAAAAGACAAAAGAAAGAAAGAAAGAATGGGAAAGAAAGAAAAAGAGAAAGGAAGACTTAAGGAAGGAAAGAAGGAAAATAAGATGCAAGAAACAAAGAAAGAAGAAAGTAAAATGAAGGAAAGAAGAATGAAAGAATGAAAGGAAGGGAGAAGGAGAAAGAAGAAAGAAAGGCAGAAAGAAAGAATGAAGGAAGAAAGAAAGAAGGAAGGAAAGAAAGAAGAAAGAATGGAAGGTGAAAGAAACAAAAGAAGAAAGAGTTGAGAAAGAAAAAAGAAAGAAAGGCGAAAGCAGGAAGAAGAAAGAAAGAAGAAAGTAAAGGAAAGAAAGGAAAGAAAGGAAGAAAAGAAAGAATGAATGAAAGACATGAAAGGCGCAAGAAGATAGAAAGAAAGAACGAATGACGGAAACAAGGAGAAAAAATGAAAGTAAAAAGACAGAAAGAAAGAGTGGGAAAGAAAGAAAACCAAAAAGGAAGACTAAAGGAAACAAAGGAAAGAAAGAGACAAAGAAAGATGAAAGAAACAAAGAAAGAAGAAAGTAATATGAAGAAATGAAGAATGAAAGAAAGAAAGGAAAGTAAAAGAAGAAAGAAGAAAGAAACACAGAAAAAAGAATGAAAGAAGAAAAATAGAATGAAGGAAAGAAATAAGAATGAAAGGAAGGTGAAAGAAAGAAAGAAAAATGAAAGACGAAAAAAATTAAAGAAAGATGAAAGAAGGAAGAACGAAAAAAAAAAGAAAGAAAAGAAAAGAAAGGAAAGAAAGGAAGAAAAGAAAGAATGAATGAATGAAAGACATGAAGGACGCAAAAAGGAACACAGAATGAAAGAAAGAATAAAGGAAACAAGGAGAGAAAAATGAAAGTGAAAAGATAAAAGCAAGCAAGAAAGAATGGGAACGAAAAAGAGAAATGAAGACTAAAGAAAAGAAAGAAAGGAAAGAGAGAAAGACGAAAGAAACAAAGAAAGAAGAAAGTAAAATGAAGGAAAGAAGAAGGAAAGAAAGAAAGGAAGGAAAAAAAAGAAAGTAGAAAGAAAGAAAGAAAAAAGAATGAAAGAAGAAAGAAAGAAAGAAGGAAAGAAAGAAGAATGAAAGGAAGGTAAAAGAAAGCAACATGAAAGACTTGAGAAAGAAGAAAGAAAGAAAGACGAAAGCAGGAAGAAGAAAGAAAGAAGAAAGAAAAGAAAAGAAAGGAAAGAAAGGAAGAAAAGCAAGAATGAAGAAAAGACGTGACAGACGCAAAAAAGAAGAAAGAAATAAGGAAAGAATGAAGGAAACAAGGAGAGAAAAATGAAAGTGAAAATACATCAGAAAGAAAGAAAGAATGGGAAAGAAAGAAAAAGAGAAAGGAAGACTAAAGTAAAGAAAGGAAGGAAAGAGAGAAAGAAAGATGAAAGAAACAAAGACAGAAGAAAGTAAAATGAAGGAAAGAAGAAGGAAAGAAAGAAAGGAAGGCAAAAGAAGAAACAAGCAAGAAAGACAGAAAAAAAGAATGAAAGGATAAAGAAAAAATGAAGGAATGAAAGAAGAATGAAAGGAAGGTGAAACAAAGAAATGAAAGTGAAAGACATGAGAAAGAAGAAAGTATGAAAGACGAAAGCAGGAAGAAGAAGGAAAGAAGAAAGAAAAGAAAAGACATGAAATAAAGGAAGAAAAGAAAGAAAGAATGTATGAAAGACATGAAAGATGCAAAAAAGAAAACAGTAAGAAACAAAGAATGAAGGAAACAAGGAGAGAAACATGAAAGTGAACAGACAAAAGAAAGAAAGAATGGGAAAGAAAGAAAAAGAAATGAAGACAAAAGGAAAGAAAGGAATGAAAAAGAGAAAGAAGAAAGAAAAAAAGAAAGAAGAAAGAAACAAGAAGGAAAGAAAAAAGAAAGTAAGAGAGGAAGAAAAAAGAAGAAAGACAAAAGAAAGAAAAAAAGAATGAAAGAAGAAAGAAAGAAAGAAAGAAAGAAAGAATGAAAGGAAGGTGAAAGAAAGAAATGAAGGTGAAAGGCTTGAGAAAGAAGAAAGAAAGTAAGACGAAAGCAGGAAGAAGAAAGACAGAAGAAAGAAAAGAAAAGACATGAAATAAAGGAAGAAAAGAAAGAAAGAATATATGAAAGACATGAAAGACGCAAAAAAGAAAATAATAAGAAAGAAAGAATGAAGGAAACAAGGAGAGAAAATTCAAAGTGAAAAGGCAAAGGAAATAAAGAATGGGGAAGAAAGAAAAAGAGAAAGGAAGACGAAAGGAAAGAAAGGAAGGAAACAGAGAGAGAAAGATGAAAGAAACAACGAAAGAAGAAAGTAAAATGAAGGAAAGAAGAACGAAAGAAAGGAAGGCAAAAGAAGAAAGAAAAAGGAAAAAAAAAAAAAAGAAAGAAAAAAGAATGAAAGAATGAAGGAAAGAGAAGAACGAAAGGAAGGAGAAAGAAAGAAAGAAGAAAGACTTGAGAAAGAAGAAAGAAAGATGAAAGCAGGAAGAAGAAAGAAAGAAGAAAGAAAAAAAAGAAAAAAAAGAAAGGAAGAAAAGAAAGAAGCATGAATGAAAGACATGAAAGACGCAAAAAAGAAGAAAGAAAAAATGAAGGAAACAAGGAGAGAAAAATGAAAGTAAGACGAAAGAAAGAGAGAATGGGAAAGAAAAAGAGAAAGGAAGACTAAAGGAAAGAAAGAAAGTGAAGAGAGAAAGAACAACGAAAGAAACAAACAAAGGAGAAAGTAAAATGAAGGAAAGGAGAACGAAAGAAAGAAAGGAAAACAAAAGAAGAAAGAAGAAGGAAAGAAAGAAAAAAGTAAGAATGAAGGAAAGAAAGAAGAATTAAAGGAAGGTGAAAGAAAGCAAGATGAAAGACTTGAGAAAGAAGAAAAAGAAAGACAAAAGCAGGAAGAAGAAAGAAAGAAGAAAGAAAAGAAAGGAAAGAAAGGAAGAAAAGAAAGAATCAATGAATGAAAGACATGAAAGATGAAAAAAAACGATAGAAAGAGAAGAGGAACGAAGGAAACAAGGAGAGAAAAATGGAAGTGAAAAGACAAAAGAAAGAAAGAAAGAATGGGAAAGAAAGAAAAAGAGAAAGGAAGACTAAAGGAAAGAAAGGAAGGAAGGAGAGAAAGAAAGATGAAAGAAACAAAGAAAGAAGAGAGTAATATGAGGGAAGGAAGAACGATAGAAAGAAAGGAAGGCAAAAGAAGAGAGAAGAGAGATAGACAGAAAAAAAGAATGAAAGAAGAAAGTAAGAATGAAGAGAAGAAACAAGAATGAAACGAAGGTGAAACAAAGAAAGATGAAAGACTTGAGAAAGAAGAAAGAGAGAAAGATGAAAGCAGAAAGTAGAAAGAAAGAACAAAGAAAAGAAAGGAATAAAAAGGAGAAAAGAAAGAAAGAATGAATGAAAGACAAGAAAGAAGAAAAAAAGATGATAAAATGAAAGAAAGGATGAAGGAAACAAGGAGAGAAAAATGAAAGAGAAAAGACAAAAGAAAGAAAGAAAGAATTTGAAAGAAAGAAAAAGAGAAAGGAAGACAAAAGGAAAGAAAGGAAGGAGACAAAGAAAGATGAAGGAATCAAAGAAAGAAGAAAGTAACATGAAGGAAAGAATAACGACAGAAAGAAGGGAATGCAAAAGAAAAAAGAAGACAGAAAAACGAAAAAAGGAATGAAAGAATACAGAAAGAAAGAAGGAAAGAAAAAAGAATGAAAGGAAGGAGAAAGAAAGAAAGAAGAAAGACTTAAGAAAGAAGAAAGAGAGAAAGAGGAAAGGAGGAAGAGGAAAAAAAAAAGAAAGAAAAGAAGAAAAAGGAAGGAAAAGAAGAAAAGAAGGAATGAATGAAAGAGATGAAAGAAGAAAAAAAGAAGAAAGAAAGAAAGAAGGAAGGAAACAAGGAGAGAAAAAAGAAAGTGAAAAGACTAAAGAAATAAAGAAAGAATAGGAAAGAGAAAGAGAAAGTAAGACTAAAGGAAAGAAAGGAAGGAGAGAAAGAAAGATGAAAGAAGAAAGTAAAATGAAGGAAAGAAGAATGAAAGAAAGAAAGTAAGGTAAAAGAAGAAAGAGGAAAGAAAGGCAGAAAAAAAGAATGAAAGAAGAAAGTAAGACTGAAGGAAAGGAAGAATGAAAGGAAGGTGAAAGAAAGAAAGATGAAAGAGTTGAGAAAGAAGAAGGAAAGACGAAAGCAGGAAGAAGAAAGAAAGAAAAAAGAAAAGAAAAGAAAGGAAAGAAAGGAAGAAAAGAAAGTAGAATGAACGAAAGACATGAAAGATGCAAAAACGAAGATACAAAGAAAGAAAGAATGAAGGAAACAAGGAGAGAAAAATGAAAGTGAAAAGAGAAAAGAAAGAAGGTTGCAAAGAAAGAAAAAGGAAAGGAAGACTAAAGGAAAGAAAGGAAGTAAAGAGGGAAAGAAAGATGACAGAAACAAAAAAAGAAGAAAGTAAAATGAAGGATAGAAGGACGAAAGAAAGAAAGGAAGGCAAAAGAAGTAAGAAGTAAGAAAGACAGAAAAAAAGAATGAAAGAAGAAAGTAAGAATGAGGGAAAGAAAGAGTGAAAGGACGGTGAAAGAAAAAAGGATGAAAGACTTCAGAAAGAAGAAAGAAAGAAGAAAGCAGGAAGAAGAAAGAAAGGAAAGAAAGGAAAAAAAGAAAGAGGAATGAATGAAAGGCATGAAAGAGGAAAAAAAAAAGAAAGAAAGAAAGAAAGAATGAAGGAAACAAGGAGAGAAAAATGAAAGTGAAAAGAAAAAAAAAAGAAAGAAAGAATGGGAAAGAAAGAAAAAGAGAAAGGAAGACTAAAGGAGAGAAAGGAAGGTAAGACTGAAAGAAAGATGAAAGAAACAAACAAAGAAGAAAGTAATATGAAGGAAAGAAGAACGAAAGAAAGACAGGAAGGCAATAGAAGAAAGAAGAAATAAAGACAGAATAAAAGAATGAAAGACGAAAGAAAGAAGGAAAGAAGAATGAAAGGAAGGTGAAAGAAGGAAAGAAAGATTAAAGACTTGAGGAACAAGAAAGAAAGAAAGAAGAAAGCAGGAAGAGGAAAGAAAGAAGAAAGAAAGGAAGAGAAAGGAAAGAAAGGAAGAAAAGAATGAATGAATGAAAGACATGAAAGACGCAAAAAAGAAGATACAAAGAAAGAAAGAATGAAGGAAACAAGGAGAGAAAAATGAAAGTGCAAAGACAAAAGCAAGAAAGAAAGAATGGGAAATAATGAAAATGAGAAAGGAAGACTGAAGGAAAGAAAGGAAGGAAACAGAGAAAGGAAGATGAAAGAAACATAGAAAGAAGTCAGTAAAATGAAAGAAAGAGGAACGAAAGAAAGAAAGGAAGGTAAGAGAAGAAAGAGAGAAAAAAGAATGAAAGAAGAAAGAATGAAGGAAAGAAAGAATGAAAGGAAGGTGAAAGAAAGAAAGATGAAAGACTTGATATAGAAGACAGAAAGACAAAAAAGGGGAGAAGAAAGAAGAAAAGAAAAGAAAGGAATGAAAAGGAGAAAACAAAGAAAGAATGAATTAAACACAGAAAAGAAGCAAAAAAGTAGAAAGAAAGAAAGAAGGAAGGAAACAAGGAGAGAAAAATGAAAGTGAAAAGACAAAAGCAAGGAACAAAGAATGGGAAAGAATGAAAATGAGAAAGGAAGACTGAAGGAAAGAGGGGAAGGAAAGAGAGAAAGGAAGATAAAAGAAACAAAGAAAGAAGAAAGTAATATGAAGGAATGAAGAACGAAAGAAATGAAGCAAATGAAGAAAGAGGAAAGAAAGAGAAAAAAAGAAAGAAGAAAGAAAGAATGAGGAAAGAAAAAAGAATGAAAGGAAGGTGAAAGAAAGAAAGATCAAACACATGAGAAAGAAGAAAGATAGACGAAAGCAGGAAGCAGAAAGAAAGAAGAAAGAAAAGAAAAGAAAGGAAAGAAAGGAACAAAAGAAAGGTGAATCAATGAAAGACATGAAAGACGCAAAAAAGAAGATAGAAAGAAAGAAAGAATAAAGGAAACAAGGAGAGAAAAATGAAAGTGAAAAGACAAAAGAAAGAAAGAAAGAATGGGAAAGAAAGAAATAGAGAAAGGAAGACTTAAGGAAGGAAAGAAGGAAAATAAGATGAAAGAAACAAAGAAAGAAGAAAGTAAAATGAAGGAAAGAAGAATGAAAGAATGAAAGGAAGGGAGAAGGAGAAAGAAGAAAGAAAGGCAGAAAGAAAGACTGAAGGAAGAAAGAAAGAATGAAGGAAAGAAAGAAGAATGAATGGAAGGTGAAAGAAACAAAAGAAGAAAGAGTTGAGAAAGAAGAAAGAATGAAAGGCGAAAGCAGGAAGAAGAAAGAAAGAAGAAAGTAAAGGAAAGAAAGGAAAGAAAGGAAGAAAAGAAAGAATGAATGAAAGACATGAAAGGCGCAAGAAGATAGAAAGAAAGAACGAATGACGGAAACAAGGAGAAAAAATGAAAGTGAAAAGACAGAAAGAAAGAATGGGAAAGAAAGAAAACCATAAAGGAAGACGAAAGGAAACAAAGGAATGAAAGAGACAAAGAAAGATGAAAGAAACAAAGAAAGAAGAAAGTAATATGAAGAAATGAAGAATGAAAGAAAGAAAGGAAAGTAAAAGAAGAAAGAAGAAAGAAACACAGAAAAAAGAATGAAAGAAGAAATATAGAATGAAGGAAAGAAATAAGAATGAAAGGAAGGTGAAAGAAAGAAAGAAAAATGAAAGACTTGAGAAAGAATAAAGAAAGATGAAAGCAGGAAGAACGAAAGAAAAAAGAAAGAAAAGAAAAGAAAGGAAAGAAAGGAAGAAAAGAAAGAATGAATGAATGAAAGACATGAAGGACGCAAAAAGGAACACAGAATGAAAGAAAGAATAAAGGAAACAAGGAGAGAAAAATGAAAGTGAAAAGATAAAAGCAAGCAAGAAAGAATGGGAACGAAAAAGAGAAATGAAGACTAAAGAAAAGAAAGAAAGGAAAGAGAGAAAGACGAAAGAAACAAAGAAAGAAGAAAGTAAAATGAAGGAAAGAAGAACGAAAGAAAGAAAGGAAGGCAAAAGAAGAAAGTAGAAAGAAAGATAGAAAAAAGAATGAAAGAAGAAAGTAAGAAAGAAGGAAAGAAAGAAGAATGAAAGGAAGGTGAAAGAAAGCAACATGAAAGACTTGAGAAAGAAGAAAGAAAGAAAGACGAAAGCAGGAAGAAGAAAGAAAGAAGAAAGAAAAGAAAAGAAAGGAAAGAAAGGAAGAAAAGCAAGAATGAAGGAAAGACGTGACAGACGCAAAAAAGAAGAAAGAAATAAGGAAAGAATGAAGGAAACAAGGAGAGAAAAATGAAAGTGAAAATACATCAGAAAGAAAGAAAGAATGGGAAAGAAAGAAAAAGAGAAAGGAAGACTAAAGTAAAGAAAGGAAGGAAAGAGAGAAAGAAAGATGAAAGAAACAAAGACAGAAGAAAGTAAAATGAAGGAAAGAAGAAGGAAAGAAAGAAAGGAAGGCAAAAGAAGAAACAAGCAAGAAAGACAGAAAAAAAGAATGAAAGGATAAAGAAAAAATGAAGGAATGAAAGAAGAATGAAAGGAAGGTGAAACAAAGAAATGAAAGTGAAAGACATGAGAAAGAAGAAAGTATGAAAGACGAAAGCAGGAAGAAGAAGGAAAGAAGAAAGAAAAGAAAAGACATGAAATAAAGGAAGAAAAGAAAGAAAGAATGTATGAAAGACATGAAAGATGCAAAAAAGAAAACAGTAAGAAACAAAGAATGAAGGAAACAAGGAGAGAAACATGAAAGTGAACAGACAAAAGAAAGAAAGAATGGGAAAGAAAGAAAAAGAAATGAAGACTAAAGGAAAGAAAGGAATGAAAAAGTGAAAGAAAGATGAAAGAAACCAAGAAAGAAGAAAGTAACATGAAGGAAAGAAGAACGAAAGTAAGAGAGGAAGGCAAAAGAAGAAAGACAAAAGACAGAAAAAAAGAATGAAAGAAGAAAGAAAGAATGAAGGAAAGAAAGAATGAAAGGAAGGTGAAAGAAAGAAATGAAGGTGAAAGGCTTGAGAAAGAAGAAAGAAAGTAAGACGAAAGCAGGAAGAAGAAAGACAGAAGAAAGAAAAGAAAAGAAAGGAAATAAAGGAAGAAAAGAAAGAAAGAATGAAAGAAAGACAAGAAAGACGAAAAAAAGAAAAAAAAAAGAAAGAAAGAAAGAAGGAAAAAAGGAGAAAAAATTCAAAGAGAAAAGGCAAAGGAAAAAAAGAAGGGGGAAGAAAAAAAAAGAGAAAGGAAGACTAAAGGAAAGAAAGGAAGGAAACAGAGAGAGAAAGATGAAAGAAACAACGAAAGAAGAAAGTAAAATGAAGGAAAGAAGAACGAAAGAAAGATAGGCAAAAGAAGAAAGAAGAAGGAAAAACAGAAAAAAGAATGAAAGAAGAATGTAAGAATGAAGGAAAGAGAAGAACGAAAGGAAGGTGAAAGAAAGAAAGATGAAAGACTTGAGAAAGAAGAAAGAAAGATGAAAGCAGGAAGAAGTAAGAAAGAAGAAAGAAAAAAAAGAAAGGAAAGAAAGGAAGAAAAGAAAGAAGCATGAATGAAAGACATGAAAGACGCAAAAAAGAAGAAAGAAAAAATGAAGGAAACAAGGAGAGAAAAATGAAAGTAAGACGAAAGAAAGAGAGAATGGGAAAGAAAAAGAGAAAGGAAGACTAAAGGAAAGAAAGGAAGTGAAGAGAGAAAGAAAGATGAAAGAAACAAAGAAAGGAGAAAGTAAAATGAAGGAAAGGAGAACGAAAGAAAGAAAGGAAGGCAAAAGAAGAAAGAAGAAGGAAAGAAAGAAAAAAATAAGAATGAAGGAAAGAAAGAAGAATTAAAGGAAGGTGAAAGAAAGCAAGATGAAAGACTTGAGAAAGAAGAAAAAGAAAGACAAAAGCAGGAAGAAGAAAGAAAGAAGAAAGAAAAGAAAGGAAAGAAAGGAAGAAAAGAAAGAATGAATGAATGAAAGACATGAAAGATGAAAAAAGACGATAGAAAGACAAGAGGAATGAAGGAAACAAGGAGAGAAAAATGGAAGTGAAAAGACAAAAGAAAGAAAGAAAGAATGGGAAAGAAAGAAAAAGAGAAAGGAAGACTAAAGGAAAGAAAGGAAGGAAAGAGAGAAAGAAAGATGAAAGAAACAGAGAAAGAAGAAAGTAAAATGAAGGAAAGAAGAACGATAGAAAGAAAGGAAGGCAAAAGAAGAGAGAAGAGAGATAGACAGAAAAAAAGAATGAAAGAAGAAAGTAAGAATGAAGAGAAGAAACAAGAATGAAACGAAGGTGAAACAAAGAAAGATGAAAGACTTGAGAAAGAAGAAAGAGAGAAAGAAGAAAGAAGAAAGAAAAAAGAAAGAACAAAGAAAAGAAAGGAAAGAAAAGGAGAAAAGAAAGAAAGAATGAATGAAAGACATGAAAGAAGCAAAAAAGATGATAAAAAGAAAGAAAGGATGAAGGAAACAAGGAGAGAAAAATGAAAGTGAAAAGACAAAAGAAAGAAAGAAAGAATTTGAAAGAAAGAAAAAGAGAAAGGAAGACTAAAGGAAAGAAAGGAAGGAGACAAAGAAAGAAGAAGAAAACAAAGAAAGAAGAAAGTAACATGAAGGAAAGAATAACGACAGAAAGAAGGGAATGCAAAAGAAAAAAGAAGACAGAAAGACGAAAAAAGGAATGAAAGAATACAGTAAGAATGAAGGAAAGAAAGAAGAATGAAAGGAAGGTGAAAGAAAGAAAGATGAAAGACTTGAGAAAGAAGAAAGAGAGAAAGACGAAAGCAGGAAGAGGAAAGAAAGAAGAAAGAAAAGAAGAGAAAGGAAGGAAAGGAAGAAAAGAAGGAATGAATGAAAGACATGAAAGACGCAAAAAAGAAGAAAGAAAGAAAGAAAGAAGGAAACAAGGAGAGAAAAATGAAAGTGAAAAGACTAAAGAAAGAAAGAAAGAATGGGAAAGAGAAAGAGAAAGGAAGACTAAAGGAAAGAAAGGAAGGAGAGAAAGAAAGATGAAAGAAGAAAGTAAAATGAAGGAAAGAAGAATGAAAGAAAGAAAGGAAGGTAAAAGAAGAAAGAGGAAAGAAAGGCAGAAAAAAAGAATGAAAGAAGAAAGTAAGACTGAAGGAAAGGAAGAATGAAAGGAAGGTGAAAGAAAGAAAGATGAAAGAGTTGAGAAAGAAGAAGGAAAGACGAAAGCAGGAAGAAGAAAGAAAGAAAAAAGAAAAGAAAAGAAAGGAAAGAAAGGAAGAAAAGAAAGTAGAATGAACGAAAGACATGAAAGATGCAAAAACGAAGATACAAAGAAAGAAAGAATGAAGGAAACAAGGAGAGAAAAATGAAAGTGAAAAGAGAAAAGAAAGAAGGTTGGAAAGAAAGAAAAAGGAAAGGAAGACTAAAGGAAAGAAAGGAAGGAAAGAGGGAAAGAAAGATGACAGAAACTAAGAAAGAAGAAAGTAAAATGAAGGATAGAAGGACGAAAGAAAGAAAGGAAGGCAAAAGAAGTAAGAAGTAAGAAAGACAGAAAAAAAGAATGAAAGAAGAAAGTAAGAATGAGGGAAAGAAAGAGTGAAAGGACGGTCAAAGAAAAAAGGATGAAAGACTTCAGAAAGAAGAAAGAAAGAAGTAAGCAGGAAGAAGAAAGAAAGGAAAGAAAGGAAAAAAAGAAAGAGGAATGAATGAAAGGCATGATAGAGGCAAAAAATAAGAAAGAAAGAAAGAAAGAAGGAAGGACACAAGGAGAGAAAAATGAAAGTGAAAAGACAAAATAAAGAAAGAAAGAATGGGAAAGAAAGAAAAAGAGAAAGGAAGACTAAAGGAGAGAAAGGAAGGTAAGACTGAAAGAAAGATGAAAGAAACAAACAAAGAAGAAAGTAATATGAAGGAAAGAAGAACGAAAGAAAGACAGGAAGGCAATAGAAGAAAGAAGAAATAAAGAAAGAAAAAAAGAAAGAAAGAAGAAAGAAAGGAGGAAAGAAAAATGAAAGGAAGGAGAAAGAAGAAAAGAAAGAAAAAAGACTTGAGGAACAAGAAAGAAAGAAAGAAGAAAGCAGGAAGAGGAAAGAAAGAAGAAAGAAAGGAAGAGAAAGGAAAGAAAGGAAGAAAAGAATGAATGAATGAAAGACATGAAAGACGCAAAAAAGAAGATACAAAGAAAGAAAGAATGAAGGAAACAAGGAGAGAAAAATGAAAGTGCAAAGACAAAAGCAAGAAAGAAAGAATGGGAAATAATGAAAATGAGAAAGGAAGACTGAAGGAAAGAAAGGAAGGAAACAGAGAAAGGAAGATGAAAGAAACATAGAAAGAAGTCAGTAAAATGAAAGAAAGAGGAACGAAAGAAAGAAAGGAAGGTAAGAGAAGAAAGAGAGAAAAAAGAATGAAAGAAGGAAGAATGAAGGAAAGAAAGAATGACAGGAAGGTGAAAGAAAGAAAGATGAAAGACTTGATATAGAAGACAGAAAGACAAAAAAGGGAAGAAGAAAGAAGAAAAGAAAAGAAAGGAATGAAAAGGAGAAAAGAAAGAAAGAATGAATTAAACACAGAAAAGAAGCAAAAAAGTAGAAAGAAAGAAAGGAAGAAGGAAACAAGCAGAGAAAAATGAAAGTGAAAAGACAAAAGCAAGGAACAAAGAATGGGAAAGAATGAAAATGAGAAAGGAAGACTGAAGGAAAGAGGGGAAGGAAAGAGAGAAAGGAAGATAAAAGAAACAAAGAAAGAAGAAAGTAATATGAAGGAATGAAGAACGAAAGAAATGAAGCAAATGAAGAAAGAGGAAAGAAAGAGAAAAAAAGAAAGAAGAAAGAAAGAATGAGGAAAGAAAAAAGAATGAAAGGAAGGTGAAAGAAAGAAAGATCAAACACATGAGAAAGAAGAAAGATAGACGAAAGCAGGAAGCAGAAAGAAAGAAGAAAGAAAAGAAAAGAAAGGAAAGAAAGGAACAAAAGAAAGGTGAATCAATGAAAGACATGAAAGACGCAAAAAAGAAGATAGAAAGAAAGAAAGAATAAAGGAAACAAGGAGAGAAAAATGAAAGTGAAAAGACAAAAGAAAGAAAGAAAGAATGGGAAAGAAAGAAATAGAGAAAGGAAGACTTAAGGAAGGAAAGAAGGAAAATAAGATGAAAAAAACAAAGAAAGAAGAAAGAAAAATGAAGGAAAGAAAAATAAAAGAATGAAAGGAAGGGAGAAGGAGAAAGAAGAAAGAAAGGAAGAAAGAAAGAATGAAGGAAGAAAGAAAGAATGAAGGAAAGAAAGAAGAATGAATGGAAGGTGAAAAAAACAAAAGAAGAAAGAGTTGAGAAAGAAGAAAGAATGAAAGGCGAAAGCAGGAAGAAGAAAGAAAGAAGAAAGTAAAGGAAAGAAAGGAAAGAAAGGAAGAAAAGAAAGAATGAATGGAAGACATGAAAGGCGCAAGAAGATAGAAAGAAAGAACGAATGACGGAAACAAGGAGAAAAAATGAAAGTGAAAAGACAGAAAGAAAGAATGGGAAAGAAAGAAAACCATAAAGGAAGACGAAAGGAAACAAAGGAATGAAAGAGACAAAGAAAGATGAAAGAAACAAAGAAAGAAGAAAGTAATATGAAGAAATTAAGAATGAAAGAAAGAAAGGAAAGTAAAAGAAGAAAGAAGAAAGAACACAGAAAAAAGAATGAAAGAAGAAATATAGAATGAAGGAAAGAAATAAGAATGAAAGGAAGGAGAAAGAAAGAAAAATGAAAGACTTGAGAAAGAAAAAAGAAAGATGAAAGCAGGAAGAACGAAAGAAAGAAGAAAGAAAAGAAAAGAAAGGAAAGAAAGGAAGAAAAGAAAGAATGAATGAATGAAAGACATGAAGGACGCAAAAAGGAACACAGAATGAAAGAAAGAATAAAGGAAACAAGGAGAGAAAAATGAAAGTGAAAAGATAAAAGCAAGCAAGAAAGAATGGGAACGAAAAAGAGAAATGAAGACTAAAGAAAAGAAAGAAAGGAAAGAGAGAAAGACGAAAGAAACAAAGAAAGAAGAAAGTAAAATGAAGGAAAGAAGAACGAAAGAAAGAAAGGAAGGAAAAAGAAGAAAGTAGAAAAAAAAATAGAAAAAAGAATGAAAGAAGAAAGCAAGAAAGAAGGAAAGAAAGAAGAATGAAAGGAAGGTGAAAGAAAGCAACATGAAAGACTTGAGAAAGAAGAAAGAAAGAAAGACGAAAGCAGGAAGAAGAAAGAAAGAAGAAAGAAAAGAAAAGAAAGGAAAGAAAGGAAGAAAAGCAAGAATGAAGGAAAGACGTGACAGACGCAAAAAAGAAGAAAGAAATAAGGAAAGAATGAAGGAAACAAGGAGAGAAAAATGAAAGTGAAAATACATCAGAAAGAAAGAAAGAATGGGAAAGAAAGAAAAAGAGAAAGGAAGACTAAAGTAAAGAAAGGAAGGAAAGAGAGAAAGAAAGATGAAAGAAACAAAGACAGAAGAAAGTAAAATGAAGGAAAGAAGAAGGAAAGAAAGAAAGGAAGGCAAAAGAAGAAACAAGCAAGAAAGACAGAAAAAAAGAATGAAAGGAAAAAGAAAAAATGAAGGAATGAAAGAAGAATGAAAGGAAGGTGAAACAAAGAAATGAAAGTGAAAGACATGAGAAAGTATGAAAGACGAAAGCAGGAAGAAGAAGGAAAGAAGAAAGAAAAGAAAAGACATGAAATAAAGGAAGAAAAGAAAGAAAGAATGTATGAAAGACATGAAAGATGCAAAAAAGAAAACAGTAAGAAACAAAGAATGAAGGAAACAAGGAGAGAAACATGAAAGTGAACAGACAAAAGAAAGAAAGAATGGGAAAGAAAGAAAAAGAAATGAAGACTAAAGGAAAGAAAGGAATGAAAAAGTGAAAGAAAGATGAAAGAAACCAAGAAAGAAGAAAGTAACATGAAGGAAAGAAGAACGAAAGTAAGAGAGGAAGGCAAAAGAAGAAAGACAAAAGACAGAAAAAAAGAATGAAAGAAGAAAGAAAGAATGAAGGAAAGAAACAATGAAAGGAAGATGAAAGAAAGAAATGAAGGTGAAAGGCTTGAGAAAGAAGAAAGAAAGTAAGACGAAAGCAGGAAGAAGAAAGACAGAAGAAAGAAAAGAAAAGAAAGGAAATAAAGGAAGAAAAGAAAGAAAGAATGAATTAAACACAGAAAAGACGCAAAAAAGAAAATAATAAGAAAGAAAGAATGAAGGAAACAAGGAGAGAAAATTCAAAGTGAAAAGGCAAAGGAAATAAAGAATGGGGAAGAAAAAAAAAGAGAAAGAAAAACAAAAGGAAAGAAAGGAAGGAAAAAGAGAGAGAAAGATGAAAGAAACAACAAAAGAAGAAAGAAAAATGAAGGAAAGAAGAACGAAAGAAAGGAAGGCAAAAGAAGAAAGAAGAAGGAAAAACAGAAAAAAGAATGAAAGAAGAATGTAAGAATGAAGGAAAGAGAAGAACGAAAAGAAGGTGAAAGAAAGAAAGATGAAAGACTTGAGAAAGAAGAAAGAAAGATGAAAACAGGAAGAAGTAAGAAAGAAGAAAGAAAAAAAAGAAAGAAAAGAAAGGAAGAAAAGAAAAAAGCATGAATGAAAGACATGAAAGACGCAAAAAAGAAGAAAGAAAAAATGAAGGAAACAAGGAGAGAAAAATGAAAGTAAGACGAAAGAAAGAGAGAATGGGAAAGAAAAAGAGAAAGGAAGACTAAAGGAAAGAAAGGAAGTGAAGAGAGAAAGAAAGATGAAAGAAACAAAGAAAGGAGAAAGTAAAATGAAGGAAAGGAGAACGAAAGAAAGAAAGGAAGGCAAAAGAAGAAAAAAGAAGGAAAAAAAAAAAAAAATAAGAATGAAGAAAAAAAAAAAGAATAAAAGGAAGGTGAAAGAAAGAAAGATGAAAGAGAAGAAAAAGAAAAAAAAGAAAAACAAAAGAAGGAAGAAGAAAGAAAAAAAAAAGAAAAGAAAGGAAAGAAAGGAAGAAAAGAAAGAATGAATGAAAGAAAGATATGAAAGATGAAAAAAGACGAGAGAAAGACAAGAGGAAAGAAGGAAACAAGGAGATAAAAATGGAAGTGAAAAGAGAAAAGAAAGAAAGAAAGAAGGGGAAAGAAAGAAAAAGAGAAAGGAAGACTAAAGGAAAGAAAGGAAGGAAGGAGAGAAAGAAAGATGAAAGAAACAGAGAAAGAAGAAAGTAAAATGAAGGAAAGAAGAACGATAGAAAGAAAGGAAGGCAAAAGAAGAGAGAAGAGAGATAGACAGAAAAAAAGAATGAAAGAAGAAAGTAAGAATGAAGAGAAGAAACAAGAATGAAACGAAGGTGAAACAAAGAAAGATGAAAGACTTGAGAAAGAAGAAAGAGAGAAAGATGAAAGCAGAAAGTAGAAAGAAAGAACAAAGAAAAGAAAGGAATGAAAAGGAGAAAAGAAAGAATGAATGAAAGACATGAAAGAAGCAAAAAAGATGATAAAAAGAAAGAAAGGATGAAGGAAACAAGGAGAGAAAAATGAAAGTGAAAAGACAAAAGAAAGAAAGAAAGAATTTGAAAGAAAGAAAAAGAGAAAGGAAGACTAAAGGAGAGAAAGGAAGGAGACAAAGAAAGATAAAGGAAACAAAGAAAGAAGAAAGAAAGAAGAAGAAAAAAAAAAAGAAAAAAAGAAGGAAAAGAAAAAAAAAAAAAAAGAGAAAAAGAGAAAAAAAGGAAAGAAAGAATACAGTAAGAATGAAGGAAAGAAAGAAGAATGAAAGGAAGGTGAAAGAAAGAAAGATGAAAGACTTGAGAAAGAAGAAAGAGAGAAAGACGAAAGCAGGAAGAGGAAAGAAAGAAGAAAGAAAAGAAGAGAAAGGAAGGAAAGGAAGAAAAGAAGGAATGAATGAAAGACATGAAAGACGCAAAAAAGAAGAAAGAAAGAAAGAAGGAAGGAAACAAGGAGAGAAAAATGAAAGTGAAAAGACTAAAGAAAGAAAGAAAGAATGGGAAAGAAAGAGAAAGAGAAAGGAAGACTAAAGGAAAGAAAGGAAGGAGAGAAAGAAAGATGAAAGAAGAAAGTAAAATGAAGGGAAGAAGAATGAAAGAAAGAAAGGAAGGTAAAAGAAGATAGAGGAAAGAAAGGCAGAAAAAAGAATGAAAGAAGAAAGAAAGAGTGAAGGAAAGGAAGAAAGAAAGGAAGGTGAAAGAATGAAAGAAGAAAGAGAAGAAAAAGAAGAAAGAAAGAAGAAAGAAGGAAGAAGAAAAAAAAAAAAAAAAAAAGAAAAGAAAGGAAAGAAAGGAAGAAAAGAAAGTAGAATGAACGAAAGACATGAAAGATGTAAAAACGAAGATACAAAGAAAGAAAGAATGAAGGAAACAAGGAGAAAAAAGTGAAAGAGAAAAGAGAAAAGAAAGAAGGGTGGAAAGAAAAAAAAAGGAAAGGAAGACAAAAGAAAAGAAAGGAAGGAAAGAGGGAAAGAAAAATGACAGAAACAACGAAAGAAGAAAGTAAAATGAAGGATAGAAGGACGAAAGAAAGAAAGGAAGGCAAAAGAAGTAAGAAGTAAGAAAGACAGAAAAAAAAGAATGAAAGAAGGAAGTAAGAATGAGGGAAAGAAAGAGTGAAAGGTCGGTGAAAGAAAAAAGGATGAAAGACTTCAGAAAGAAGAAAGAAAGAAGAAAGCAGGAAGAAGAAAGAAAGGAAAGAAAGGAAAAAAAGAAAGAGGAATGAATGAAAGGCAAGATAGAGGCAAAAAATAAGAAAGAAAGAAAGAATGAAGGAAACAAGGAGAGAAAAATGAAAGTGAAAAGACAAAATAAAGAAAGAAAGAATGGGAAAGAAAGAAAAAGAGAAAGGAAGACTAAAGGAGAGAAAGGAAGGTAAGACTGAAAGAAAGATGAAAAAAACAAAAAAAGAAGAAAGTAATATGAAGGAAAGAAGAACGAAAGAAAGACAGGAAGGCAATAGAAGAAAGAAGAAATAAAGACAGAATAAAAGAATGAAAGACGAAAGAAAGAAGGAAAGAAGAATGAAAGGAAGGTGAAAGAAGGAAAGAAAGATTAAAGACTTGAGGAAAAAGAAAGAAAGAAAGAAGAAAGCAGGAAGAGGAAAGAAAGAAGAAAGAAAGGAAGAGAAAGGAAAGAAAGGAAGAAAAGAATGAATGAATGAAAGACATGAAAGACACAAAAAAGAAGAAACAAAGAAAGAAAGAATGAAGGAAAAAAGGAGAGAAAAATGAAAGTGCAAAGACAAAAGCAAGAAAGAAAGAATGGGAAATAATGAAAATGAGAAAGGAAGACTGAAGGAAAGAAAGGAAGGAAACAGAGAAAGGAAGATGAAAGAAACATAGAAAAAAGTCAGTAAAATGAAAGAAAGAGGAACGAAAGAAAGAAAGGAAGGTAAGAGAAGAAAGACAGAAAAAAGAATGAAAGAAGAAAGAATGAAGGAAAGAAAGAATGAAAGGAAGGTGAAAGAAAGAAAGATGAAAGACTTGATATAGAAGACAGAAAGACAAAAAAGGAAAGAAGAAAGAAGAAAAGAAAGGAAAGGAATGAAAAGGAGAAAAGAAACAAAGAATGAATTAAACACAGAAAAGAAGAAAAAAAGTAGAAAGAAAGAAAGGATGAAAGAAACAAGCAGAGAAAAATGAAAGAGAAAAGACAAAAGCAAGGAACAAAGAATGGGAAAGAATGAAAAAGAGAAAGGAAGACTGAAGGAAAGAGGGGAAGGAAAGAGAGAAAGGAAGATAAAAGAAACAAAGAAAGAAGAAAGTAATATGAAGGAATGAAGAACGAAAGAAAGAAATGAAGCAAATGAAGAAAGAGGAAAGAAAGAGAAAAAAAGAAAGAAGAAAGAAAGAATGAGGAAAGAAAAAAGAATGAAAGGAAGGTAAAAAAAAGAAAGATCAAACACATGAGAAAGAAGAAAGAAAGACGAAAGCAGAAAGCAGAAAGAAAGAAAAAAGAAAGAAAAAAAATGAAAGAAAGGAACAAAAGAAAGGTGAATCAATGAAAGACATGAAAGACGCAAAAAAGAAGATAGAAAAAAGAAGGAACGCAACAAGGAGAGAAAAATGAAAGTAAGACGAAAGAAAGAGAGAATGGGAAAGAAAAAGAGAAAGGAAGATTAAAGGAAAGAAAGGAAGTGAAGAGAGAAAGAAAGATGAAAGAAACAAAGAAAGGAGAAAGTAAAATGAAGGAAAGGAGAACGAAAGAAAGAAAGGAAGGCAAAAGAAGAAAGAAGAAGGAAAGAAAGAAAAAAATAAGAATGAAGGAAAGAAAGAAGAATTAAAGGAAGGTGAAAGAAAGCAAGATGAAAGACTTGAGAAAGAAGAAAAAGAAAGACAAAAGCAGGAAGAAGAAAGAAAGAAGAAAGAAAAGAAAGGAAAGAAAGGAAGAAAAGAAAGAATGAATGAATGAAAGACATGAAAGATGAAAAAAGACGATAGAAAGACAAGAGGAATGAAGGAAACAAGGAGAGAAAAATGGAAGTGAAAAGACAAAAGAAAGAAAGAAAAAAGGGAAAAAAAAAAAAAAGAGAAAGAAAGAAAAAAGGAAAGAAAGGAAGGAAGGAAAGAAAGAAAGATAAAAGAAAAAGAGAAAGAAGAAAGAAAAATGAAGGAAAGAAGAAGGAAAGAAAGAAAGGAAGGAAAAAGAAGAGAGAAGAGAGAAAGAAAGAAAAAAAGAAAGAAAGAAGAAAGAAAGAAAGAAGAGAAGAAACAAGAATGAAAGGAAGGTGAAACAAAGAAAGATGAAAGACTTGAGAAAGAAGAAAGAGAGAAAGATGAAAGCAGAAAGTAGAAAGAAAGAACAAAGAAAAGAAAGGAATGAAAAGGAGAAAAGAAAGAATGAATGAAAGACATGAAAGAAGCAAAAAAGATGATAAAAAGAAAGAAAGGATGAAGGAAACAAGGAGAGAAAAATGAAAGTGAAAAGACAAAAGAAAGAAAGAAAGAATTTGAAAGAAAGAAAAAGAGAAAGGAAGACTAAAGGAGAGAAAGGAAGGAGACAAAGAAAGATGAAGGAAACAAAGAAAGAAGAAAGTAACATGAAGGAAAGAATAACGACAGAAAGAAGGGAATGCAAAAGAAGAAAGAAGACAGAAAGACGAAAAAAGGAATGAAAGAATACAGTAAGAATGAAGGAAAGAAAGAAGAATGAAAGGAAGGTGAAAGAAAGAAAGATGAAAGAATTGAGAGAGAAGAAAGAAAGAAAGAAGAAAGCAGGAAGAGGAAAGAAAGAAGAAAGAAAGGAAGAGAAAGGAAAGAAAGGAAGAAAAGAATGAATGAATGAAAGACATGAAAGACGCAAAAAAGAAGATACAAAGAAAGAAAGAATGAAGGAAACAAGGAGAGAAAAATGAAAGTGCAAAGACAAAAGCAAGAAAGAAAGAATGGGAAATAATGAAAATGAGAAAGGAAGACTGAAGGAAAGAAAGGAAGGAAACAGAGAAAGGAAGATGAAAGAAACATAGAAAGAAGTCAGTAGTATGAAAGAAGGAAGAACGGAAGAAAGAAAGGAAAAAGAAAGAAGAAAGACAGAAAAAAGAATGAAAGAAGAAAGAATGAAGGAAAGAAAGAATGAAAGGAAGGTGAAAGAAAGAAAGATGAAAGACTTGATATAGAAGACAGAAAGACAAAAAAGGGAAGAAGAAAGAAGAAAAGAAAAGAAAGGAATGAAAAGGAGAAAAGAAAGAAAGAATGAATTAAACACAGAAAAGAAGCAAAAAAGTAGAAAGAAAGAAAGGATGAAGGAAACAAGCAGAGAAAAATGAAAGTGAAAAGACAAAAGCAAGGAACAAAGAATGGGAAAGAATGAAAATGAGAAAGGAAGACTGAAGGAAAGAGGGGAAGGAAAGAGAGAAAGGAAGATAAAAGAAACAAAGAAAGAAGAAAGTAATATGAAGGAATGAAGAACGAAAGAAAGAAATGAAGCAAATGAAGAAAGTGGAAAGAAAGACAAAAAAAGAAAAAAAAGAGAAAGAAAGAATGAGGAAAGAAAAAAGAATGAAAGGAAGGTGAAAGAAAGAAAGATCAAACACATGAGAAAGAAGAAAGATAAAAGAAAGCAGAAAGCAGAAAGAAAAAAAAAAGAAAGGAAAGAAAAGAAAGAAAGGAAAAAAAGAAAGGTGAACCAATGAAAGACATGAAAGACGAAAAAAAGAAGATAGAAAGAAAGAAAGAAAAAAGGAAACAAGGAGAGAAAAATGAAAGAGAAAAGACAAAAGAAAGAAAGAAAGAAGGGGAAAGAAAGAAAAAGAGAAAGGAAGACAAAAGGAAGAAAAGAAGGAAAAAAAGATAAAAGAAAAAAAAAAAAAAGAAAGTAAAATGAAGAAAAGAAGAATGAAAGAATGAAAGGAAGGGAGAAGAAGAAAGAAGAAAGAAAGATAGAAAAAAGAATGAAGGAAGAAAGAGAGAATGAAGGAAAGAAAGAAGAATGAATGGAAGGTGAAAGAAACAAAAGAAGAAAGAGTTGAGAAAGAAGAAAGAATGAAAGGCGAAAGCAGGAAGAAGAAAGAAAAAAGAAAGTAAAGGAAAGAAAGGAAAGAAAGGAAGAAAAGAAAGAATGAATGAAAGACATGAAAGGCGCAAGAAGATAGAAAGAAAGAACGAATGACGGAAACAAGGAGAAAAAATGAAAGTGAAAAGACAGAAAGAAAGAATGAGAAAGAAAAAAAGAGAAGACTAAAGGAAACAAAGGAATGAAAGAGACAAAGAAAGATGAAAGAAACAAAGAAAGAAGAAAGTAATATGAAGAAATGAAGAATGAAAGAAAGAAAGGAAAGTAAAAGAAGAAAGAAGAAAGAAACAAAGAAAAAAGAATGAAAGAAGAAATATAGAATGAAGGAAAGAAATAAGAATGAAAGGAAGGTGAAAGAAAGAAAGAAAAATGAAAGACTTGAGAAAGAATAAAGAAAGATGAAAGCAGGAAGAACGAAAGAAAAAAGAAAGAAAAGAAAAGAAAGGAAAGAAAGGAAGAAAAGAAAGAATGAATGAATGAAAGACATGAAGGACGCAAAAAGGAACACAGAATGAAAGAAAGAATAAAGGAAACAAGGAGAGAAAAATGAAAGTGAAAAAAAAAAAGCAAGAAAAAAAGAATGGGAAAGAAAAAGAGAAAAAAAGACAAAAGAAAAGAAAGAAAGGAAAGAGAAAAAGACGAAAAAAACAAAGAAAGAAGAAAGAAATATGAAGAAAAGAAGAACAAAAGAAAGGAAGGCAAAAGAAGAAAGAGAAAGAATGAAAGAAAAAAGAATGAGAGAAGAAAGTAAGAAGGAAAGAAAGAAGAATGAAAGGAAGGTGAAAGAAAGCAACATGAAAGACTAGAGAAAGAAGAAACAAAAAAAGACGAACGCAGAAAGAAAAAAGAAAGAAGAAAGAAAAGAAAAGAAAGTAAATAAAGGAAGAAAAGCAAGAATGAAGGAAACACGTGAAAGACGCAAAAAAGCAGAAAGAAATAAGGAAAGAATGAAGGAAACAAGGAGAGAAAAATGAAAGTGAAAATACATCAGAAAGAAAGAAAGAATGGGAAAGAAAGAAAAAGAGAAAGGAAGACTAAAGTAAAGAAAGGAAGGAAAGAGAGAAAGAAAGATGAAAGATACAAAGACAGAAGAAAGTAAAATGAAGGAAAGAGGAAGGAAAGAAAGAAAGGAAGGCAAAAGAAGAAACAAGCAAGAAACACAGAAAAAAAGAATGAAAGGATAAAGAAAAAATGAAGGAATGAAAGAAGAATGAAACGAAGGTGAAACAAAGAAATGAAAGTGAAAGACATGAGAAAGTATGAAAGACGAAAGCAGGAAGAAGAAGGAAAGAAGAAAGAAAAGAAAAGACATGAAATAAAGGAAGAAAAGAAAGAAAGAATGTATGAAAGACATGAAAGATGCAAAAAAGAAAACAGTAAGAAACAAAGAATGAAGGAAACAAGGAGAGAAACATGAAAGTGAACAGACAAAAGAAAGAAAGAATGGGAAAGAAAGAAAAAGAAATGAAGACTAAAGGAAAGAAAGGAATGAAAAAGTGAAAGAAAGATGAAAGAAACCAAGAAAGAAGAAAGTAACATGAAGGAAAGAAGAACGAAAGTAAGAGAGGAAGGCAAAAGAAGAAAGACAAAAGACAGAAAAAAAGAATGAAAGAAGAAAGAAAGAATGAAGGAAAGAAAGAATGAAAGGAAGGTGAAAGAAAGAAATGAAGGTGAAAGGCTTGAGAAAGAAGAAAGAAAGTAAGACGAAAGCAGGAAGAAGAAAGACAGAAGAAAGAAAAGAAAAGAAAGGAAATAAAGAAAGAAAAGAAAGAAAGAAGGAATGAAAGACATGAAAGACGCAAAAAAGAAAAGAATAAGAAAGAAAGAATGAAGGAAACAAGGAGAGAAAATTCAAAGTGAAAAGGCAAAGGAAATAAAGAATGGGGAAGAAAGAAAAAGAGAAAGGAAGACAAAAGGAAAGAAAGGAAGGATACAGAGAGAGAAAGATGAAAGAAACAACGAAAGAAGAAAGTAAAATGAAGGAAAGAAGAATGAAAGAAAGGAAGGCAAAAGAAGAAAGAAGAAGCAAAAACAGAAAAAAGAATGAAAGAAGAATGTAAGAATGAAGGAAAGAGAAGAACGAAAGGAAGGTGAAAGAAAGAAAGATGAAAGACTTGAGAAAGAAGGAAGAAAGATGAAAGCAGGAAGAAGTAAGAAAGAAGAAAGAAAAAAAAGAAAGGAAAGAAAGGAAAAAAAGAAAGAAGCATGAATAAAAAACATGAAAGACGAAAAAAAGAAGAAAGAAAAAATGAAGGAAACAAGGAGAGAAAAATGAAAGTAAGACGAAAGAAAGAGAGAATGGGAAAGAAAAGAGAAAGGAAGACTAAAGGAAAGAAAGGAAGTGAAGAGAGAAAGAAAGATGAAAGAAACAAAGAAAGGAGAAAGTAAAATGAAGGAAAGGAGAACGAAAGAAAGAAAGGAAGGCAAAAGAAGAAAAAAAAAGGAAAAAAAAAAAAAAAAAAGAATGAAGCAAAGAAAGAAGAATTAAAGGAAGGTGAAAGAAAGCAAGATGAAAGACTTGAGAAAGAAGAAAAAGAAAAACAAAAGCAGGAAGAAGAAAGAAAGAAGAAAGAAAAGAAAGAAAAGAAAGAAAGAAAAGAAAGAATGAATGAATGAAAGACATGAAAGATGAAAAAAGACGATAGAAAGACAAGAGGAATGAAGGAAACAAGGAGAGAAAAATGGAAGTGAAAAGACAAAAGAAAGAAAGAAAGAATGGGAAAGAAAGAAAAAGAGAAAGGAAGACTAAAGGAAAGAAAGGAAGGAAAGAGAGAAAGAAAGATGAAAGAAACAGAGAAAGAAGAAAGTAAAATGAAGGAAAGAAGAACGATAGAAAGAAAGGAAGGCAAAAGAAGAGAGAAGAGAGATAGACAGAAAAAAAGAATGAAAGAAGAAAGTAAGAATGAAGAGAAGAAACAAGAATGAAACGAAGTTGAAACAAAGAAAGATGAAAGACTTGAGAAAGAAGAAAGAGAGAAAGATGAAAGCAGAAAGTAGAAAGAAAGAACAAAGAAAAGAAAGGAATGAAAAGGAGAAAAGAAAGAATGAATGAAAGACATGAAAGAAGCAAAAAAGATGATAAAAAGAAAGAAAGGATGAAGGAAACAAGCAGAGAAAAATGAAAGAGAATAGACGAAAGAAAGAAAGAAAGAATTTGAAAGAAAGAAAAAGAGAAAGGAAGACTAAAGGAGAGAAAGGAAGGAGACAAAGAAAGATGAAGGAAACAAAGAAAGAAGAAAGTAACATGAAGGAAAGAATAACGACAGAAAGAAGGGAATGCAAAAGAAGAAAGAAGACAGAAAGACGAAAAAAGGAATGAAAGAATACAGTAAGAATGAAGGAAAGAAAGAAGAATGAAAGGAAGGTGAAAGAAAGAAAGATGAAAGACTTGAGAAAGAAGAAAGAGAGAAAGACGAAAGCAGGAAGAGGAAAGAAAAGAAGAGAAAGGAAGGAAAGGAAGAAAAGAAGGAATGAATGAAAGACATGAAAGACGCAAAAAAGAAGAAAGAAAGAAAGAAAGAAGGAAGGAAACAAGGAGAGAAAAATGAAAGTGAAAAGACTAAAGAAAGAAAGAAAGAATGGGAAAGAAAGAGAAAGAGAAAGGAAGACTAAAGGAAAGAAAGGAAGGAGAAAAAGAAAGATGAAAGAAGAAAGTAAAATGAAGGACAGAAGAATGAAAGAAAGAAAGGAAGGTAAAGGAGAAAGAGGAAAGAAAGGCAGAAAAAAAGAATGAAAGAAGAAAGTAAGACTGAAGGAAAGGAAGAATGAAAGGAAGGTGAAAGAAAGAAAGAAGAAACAGTTGAGAAAGAAGAAAGAAAGACGAAAGCAGGAAGAAGAAAGAAAGAAAAAAGAAAAGAAAAGAAAGGAAAGAAAGGAAGAAAAGAAAGTAGAATGAACGAAAGACATGAAAGATGCAAAAACGAAGATACAAAGAAAGAAAGAATGAAGGAAACAAGGAGAGAAAAATGAAAGTGAAAAGAGAAAAGAAAGAAGGTTGGAAAGAAAGAAAAAGGAAAGGAAGACTAAAGGAAAGAAAGGAAGGAAAGAGACTAAGAAAGATGAAAGGAAAAAAGAAAGAAGAAAGTAAAATGAAGGATAGAAGGACGAAAGAAAGAAAGGAAGGCAAAAGAAGTAAGAAGTAAGAAAGACAGAAAAAAAGAATGAAAGAAGAAAGTAAGAATAAGGGAAAGAAAGAGTGAAAGGACGGTGAAAGAAAAAAGGATGAAAGACTTCAGAAAGAAGAAAGAAAGAAGAAAGCAGGAAGAAGAAAGAAAGGAAAGAAAGGAAAAAAAGAAAGAGGAATGAATGAAAGGCATGATAAGAGGCAAAAAATAAGAAAGAAAGAAAGAATGAAGGAAACAAGGAGAGAAAAATGAAAGTGAAAAGACAAAATAAAGAAAGAAATAATGGGAAAGAAAGAAAAAGAGAAAGGAAGACTAAAGGAGAGAAAGGAAGGTAAGACTGAAAGAAAGATGAAAGAAACAAACAAAGAAGAAAGTAATATGAAGGAAAGAAGAACGAAAGAAAGACAGGAAGGCAATAGAAGAAAGAAGAAATAAAGACAGAATAAAAGAATGAAAGACGAAAGAAAGAAGGAAAGAAGAATGAAAGGAAGGTGAAAGAAGGAAAGAAAGATTAAAGACTTGAGGAACAAGAAAGACAGAAAGAAGAAAGCAGGAAGAGGAAAGAAAGAAGAAAGAAAGGAAGAGAAAGGAAAGAAAGGAAGAAAAGAATGAATGAATGAAAGACATGAAAGACGCAAAAAAGAAGATACAAAGAAAGAAAGAATGAAGGAAACAAGGAGAGAAAAATGAAAGTGCAAAGACAAAAGCAAGAAAGAAAGAATGGGAAATAATGAAAATGAGAAAGGAAGACTGAAGGAAAGAAAGGAAGGAAACAGAGAAAGGAAGATGAAAGAAACATAGAAAGAAGTCAGTGAAATGAAAGAAAGAGGAACGAAAGAAAGAAAGGAAGGTAAGAGAAGAAAGACAGAAAAAAGAATGAAAGAAGAAAGAATGAAGGAAAGAAAGAATGAAAGGAAGGTGAAAGAAAGAAAGATGAAAGACTTGATATAGAAGACAGAAAGACAAAAAAGGGAAGAAGAAAGAAGAAAAGAAAAGAAAGGAATGAAAAGGAGAAAAGAAAGAAAGAATGAATTAAACACAGAAAAGAAGCAAAAAAGCAGAAAGAAAGAAAGGATGAAGGAAACAAGCAGAGAAAAATGAAAGTGAAAAGACAAAAGCAAGGAACAAAGAATGGGAAAGAATGAAAATGAGAAAGGAAGACTGAAGGAAAGAGGGGAAGGAAAGAGAGAAAGGAAGAAAAAAGAAACAAAGAAAGAAGAAAGTAATATGAAGGAATGAAGAACGAAAGAAAGAAATGAAGCAAATGAAGAAAGAGGAAAGAAAGAGAAAAAAAGAAAGAAGAGAGAAAGAATGAGGAAAGAAAAAAGAATGAAAGGAAGGTGAAAGAAAGAAAGATCAAACACATGAGAAAGAAGAAAGATAGACGAAAGCAGGAAGCAGAAAGAAAGAAGAAAGAAAAGAAAAGAAAGGAAAGAAAGGAACAAAAGAAAGGTGAATCAATGAAAGACATGAAAGACGCAAAAAAGAAGATAGAAAGAAAGAAAGAATAAAGGAAACAAGGAGAGAAAAATGAAAGTGAAAAGAAAAAAGAAAGAAAGAAAGAATGGGAAAGAAAGACAAAGAGAAAGGAAGACTAAAGGAAGGAAAGAAGGAAAATAAGATGAAAGAAACAAAGAAAGAAGAAAGTAAAATGAAGGAAAGAAGAATGAAAGAAAGAAAGGAAAGTAAAAGAAGAAAGAGAAAACACAGAAAAAAGAAAGAAAGAGGAAATATAGAATGAAGAAAAGAAATAAGAATGAAAGGAAGGTGAAAGAAAGAAAGAAAAATGAAAGACTTGAGAAAGAATAAAGAAAGATGAAAGCAGGAAGAACGAAAGAAAAAAGAAAGAAAAGAAAAGAAAGGAAAGAAAGGAAGAAAAGAAAGAATGAATGAATGAAAGACATGAAGGACGCAAAAAGGAACACGGAATGAAAGAAAGAACAAAGGAAACAAGGAGAGAAAAATGAAAGTGAAAAGATAAAAGCAAGCAAGAAAGAATGGGAACGAAAAAGAGAAATGAAGACTAAAGAAAAGAAAGAAAGGAAAGAGAGAAAGATGAAAGAAACAAAGAAAGAAGAAAGTAAAATGAAGGAAAGAAGAACGAACGAAAGAAAGGAAGGCAAAAGAAGAAAGTAGAAAGAAAGATAGAAAAAAGAATGAAAGAAGAAAGTAAGAAAGAAGGAAAGAAGAATGAAAGGAAGGTAAAAGAAAGCAACATGAAAGACTTGAGAAAGAAGAAAGAAAGAAAGACGAAAGCAGGAAGAAGAAAGAAAGAAGAAAGAAAAGAATGAAAGGAAAGAAAGGAAGAAAAGCAAGAATGAAGGAAAGACGTGAAAGACGCAAAAAAGAAGAAAGAAATAAGGAAAGAATGAAGGAAACAAATAGAGAAAAATGAAAGTGAAAATACATCAGAAAGAAAGAAAGAATGGGAAAGAAAGAAAAAGAGAAAGGAAGACTAAAGTAAAGAAAGGAACGAAAGAGAGAAAGAAAGATGAAAGAAACAAAGACAGAAGAAAGTAAAATGAAGGAAAGAAGAAGGAAAGAAAGAAAGGAAGGCAAAAGAAGAAACAAGCAAGAAAGACAGAAAAAAAGAATGAAAGGATAAAGAAAAAATGAAGGAATAAAAGAAGAATGAAAGGAAGGTGAAACAAAGAAATGAAAGTGAAAGACATGAGAAAGAAGAAAGTATGAAAGACGAAAGCAGGAAGAAGAAGGAAAGAAGAAAGAAAAGAAAAGACATGAAATAAAGGAAGAAAAGAAAGAAAGAATGTATGAAAGACATGAAAGATGCAAAAAAGAAAACAGTAAGAAACAAAGAATGAAGGAAACAAGGAGAGAAACATGAAACAGAACAGAAAAAAGAAAGAAAGAATGGGAAAGAAAGAAAAAGAAATGAAGACAAAAGGAAAGAAAGGAATGAAAAAGTGAAAGAAAGATGAAAGAAACCAAGAAAGAAGAAAGTAACATGAAGGAAAGAAGAAGGAAAGTAAGAGAGGAAGGCAAAAGAAGAAAGACAAAAAAAAGAAAAAAAGAAAGAAAGAAGAAAGAAAGAATGAAGGAAAGAAAGAATGAAAGGAAGGTGAAAGAAAGAAATGAAGGTGAAAGGCTTGAGAAAGAAGAAAGAAAGTAAGAGGAAAGCAGGAAGAAGAAAGACAGAAGAAAGAAAAGAAAAGAAAGGAAATAAAGGAACAAAAGAGTGAAAGAATGAATGAAAGACATGAAAGACGCAAAAAAGAAAATAATAAGAAAGAAAGAATGAAGGAAACAAGGAGAGAAAATTCAAAGTGAAAAGGCAAAGGAAATAAAGAATGGGGAAGAAAGAAAAAGAGAAAGGAAGACTAAAGGAAAGAAAGGAAGGATACAGAGAGAGAAAGATGAAAGAAACAACGAAAGAAGAAAGTAAAATGAAGGAAAGAAGAACGAAAGAAAGGAAGGCAAAAGAAGAAAGAAGAAGGAAAAACAGAAAAAAGAATGAAAGAAGAATGTAAGAATGAAGGAAAGAGAAGAACGAAAGGAAGGTGAAAGAAAGAAAGATGAAAGACTTGAGAAAGAAGAAAGAAAGATGAAAGCAGGAAGAAGTAAGAAAGAAGAAAGAAAAAAAAGAAAGGAAAGAAAGGAAGAAAAGAAAGAAGCATGAATGAAAGACATGAAAGACGCAAAAAAGAAGAAAGAAAAAATGAAGGAAACAAGGAGAGAAAAATGAAAGTAAGACGAAAGAAAGAGAGAATGGGAAAGAAAAAGAGAAAGGAAGACTAAAGGAAAGAAAGGAAGTGAAGAGAGAAAGAAAGATGAAAGAAACAAAGAAAGGAGAAAGTAAAATGAAGGAAAGGAGAACGAAAGAAAGAAAGGAAGGCAAAAGAAGAAAGAAGAAGGAAAGAAAGAAAAAAATAAGAATGAAGGAAAGAAAGAATTAAAGGAAGGTGAAAGAAAGCAAGATGAAAGACTTGAGAAAGAAGAAAAAGAAAGACAAAAGCAGGAAGAAGAAAGAAAGAAGAAAGAAAAGAAAGGAAAGAAAGGAAGAAAAGAAAGAATGAATGAATAAAAGACATGAAAGAAGAAAAAAGACGAAAAAAAGACAAGAGGAATGAAGAAAAAAAGGAGAGAAAAATGGAAGCGAAAAGACAAAAGAAAGAAAGAAAGAATGGGAAAGAAAGAAAAAGAGAAAGGAAGAATAAAGGAAAGAAAGGAAGGAAAGAGAGAAAGAAAGATGAAAGAAACAGAGAAAGAAGAAAGTAAAATGAAGGAAAGAAGAACGATAGAAAGAAAGGAAGGCAAAAGAAGAGAGAAGAGAGATAGACAGAAAAAAAGAATGAAAGAAGAAAGTAAGAATGAAGAGAAGAAACAAGAATGAAACGAAGGTGAAACAAAGAAAGATGAAAGACTTGAGAAAGAAGAAAGAGAGAAAGATGAAAGCAGAAAGTAGAAAGAAAGAACAAAGAAAAGAAAGGAATGAAAAGGAGAAAAGAAAGAAAGAATGAATGAAAGACATGAAAGAAGCAAAAAAGATGATAAAATGAAAGAAAGGATGAAGGAAACAAGGAGAGAAAAATGAAAGTGAAAAGACAAAAGAAAGAAAGAAAGAATTTGAAAGAAAGAAAAAGAGAAAGGAAGACTAAAGGAGAGAAAGGAAGGAGACAAAGAAAGATGAAGGAAACAAAGAAAGAAGACAGTAACATGAAGGAAAGAATAACGACAGAAAGAAGGGAATGCAAAAGAAGAAAGAAGACAGAAAGACGAAAAAAGAAATGAAAGAATACAGAAAGAATGAAGGAAAGAAAGAAGAATGAAAGGAAGGTGAAAGAAAGAAAAAAGACTAGAGAAAGAAGAAAGAGAGAAAGAGGAAAGGAGGAAGAGGAAAAAAAAGAAGAGAAAGGAAGGAAAGGAAGAAAAGAAGGAATGAAAGAAAGACATGAAAGACGCAAAAAAAAAGAAAGAAAGAAAGAAGGAAGGAAACAAGGAGAGAAAAATGAAAGTGAAAAGACTAAAGAAAGAAAGAAAGAATGGGAAAGAAAGAGAAAGAGGAAGGAAGACTAAAGGAAAGAAAGGAAGGAGAGAAAGAAAGATGAAAGAAGAAAGAAAAATGAAGGACAGAAGAATGAAAGAAAGAAAGGAAGGAAAAAGAAGAAAGAGGAAAGAAAGGCAGAAAAAAAGAATGAAAGAAGAAAGTAAGACTGAAGGAAAGGAAGAATGAAAGGAAGGTGAAAGAAAGAAAGATGAAAGAGTTGAGAAAGAAGAAAGAAAGACGAAAGCAGGAAGAAGAAAGAAAGAAAAAAGAAAAGAAAAGAAAGGAAAGAAAGGAAGAAAAGAAAGTAGAATGAACGAAAGACATGAAAGATGCAAAAACGAAGATACAAAGAAAGAAAGAATGAAGGAAACAAGGAGAGAAAAATGAAAGTGAAAAGAGAAAAGAAAGAAGGTTGGAAAGAAAGAAAAAGGAAAGGAAGACTAAAGGAAAGAAAGGAAGGAAAGAGGGAAAGAAAGATGACAGAAACAAAGAAAGAAGAAAGTAAAATGAAGGATAGAAGGACGAAAGAAAGAAAGGAAGGCAAAAGAAGTAAGAAGTAAGAAAGAAGAAAAAAAGAATGAAAGAAGAAAGTAAGAATGAGGGAAAGAAAGAGTGAAAGGACGGTGAAAGAAAAAAGGATGAAAGACTTCAGAAAGAAGAAAGAAAGAAGAAAACAGGAAGAAGAAAGGAAGGAAAGAAAGGAAAAAAAGAAAGAGGAATGAATGAAAGGTATGATAGAGTCAAAAAATAAGAAAGAAAGAAAGAATGAAGGAAACAAGGATAGAAAATTGAAAGTGAAAAGACAAAATAAAGAAAGAAAGAATGGGAAAGAAAGAAAAAGAGAAAGGAAGACTAAAGGAAAGAAAGGAAGGTAACACTGAAAGAAAGATGAAAGAAACAAACAAAGAAGAAAGGAACATGAAGGAAAGAAGAACGAAAGAAAGACAGGAAGGCAATAGAAGAAAGAAGAAATAAAGACAGAATAAAAGGATGAAAGACGAAAGAAAGAAGGAAAGAAGAATGAAAGGAAGGTGAAAGAAGGAAAGAAAGATTAAAGACTTGAGGAACAAGAAAGACAGAAAGAAGAAAGCAGGAAGAGGAAAGAAAGAAGAAAGAAAGGAAGAGAAAGGAAAGAAAGGAAGAAAAGAATGAATGAATGAAAGACATGAAAGACGCAAAAAAGAAGATACAAAGAAAGAAAGAATGAAGGAAACAAGGAGAGAAAAATGAAAGTGCAAAGACAAAAGCAAGAAAGAAAGAATGGGAAATAATGAAAATGAGAAAGGAAGACTGAAGGAAAGAAAGGAAGGAAACAGAGAAAGGAAGATGAAAGAAACATAGAAAGAAGTCAGTGAAATGAAAGAAAGAGGAACGAAAGAAAGAAAGGAAGGTAAGAGAAGAAAGACAGAAAAAAGAATGAAAGAAGAAAGAATGAAGGAAAGAAAGAATGAAAGGAAGGTGAAAGAAAGAAAGATGAAAGACTTGATATAGAAGACAGAAAGACAAAAAAGGGAAGAAGAAAGAAGAAAAGAAAAGAAAGGAATGAAAAGGAGAAAAGAAAGAAAGAATGAATTAAACACAGAAAAGAAGCAAAAAAGCAGAAAGAAAGAAAGGATGAAGGAAACAAGCAGAGAAAAATGAAAGTGAAAAGACAAAAGCAAGGAACAAAGAATGGGAAAGAATGAAAATGAGAAAGGAAGACTGAAGGAAAGAGGGGAAGGAAAGAGAGAAAAGAAGATAAAAGAAACAAAGAAAGAAGAAAGTAATATGAAGGAATGAAGAACGAAAGAAAGAAATGAAGCAAATGAAGAAAGAGGAAAGAAAGAGAAAAAAAGAAAGAAGAAAGAATGAGGAAAGAAAAAAGAATGAAAGGAAGGTGAAAGAAAGAAAGATCAAACACATGAGAAAGAAGAAAGATAGACGAAAGCAGGAAGCAGAAAGAAAGAAGAAAGAAAAGAAGAAAGGAAAGAAAGGAACAAAAGAAAGGTGAATCAATGAAAGACATGAAAGACGCAAAAAAGAAGATAGAAAGAAAGAAAGAATAAAGGAAACAAGGAGAGAAAAATGAAAGTGACAAGACAAAAGAAAAAAAGAAAGAAAGGGAAAGAAAGAAAAAGAGAAAGGAAAACAAAAGGAAGGAAAAAAGAAAAAAAAGAAGAAAGAAACAAAGAAAGAAGAAAGAAAAATGAAGGAAAGAAGAATGAAAGAATGAAGGGAGGGGAGAAGGAGAAAGAAGAAAGAAAGGCAGAAAGAAAGAATGAAGGAAGAAAGAAAGACTAAAGGAAGAAAAGAAGGAAAAAATGATGAAAGAAAAAAAAAAAGAAGAAAGTAAAATGAAGGAAAGAAGAAAGAAAGAATGAAAGGAAGGGAGAAGGAGAAAGAAGAAAGAAAGGCAGAAAGAAAGAATGAAGGAAGAAAGAAAGAATGAAGGAAAGAAAGAAGAAAGAATGGAAGGTGAAAGAAACAAAAGAAGAAAGAGTTGAGAAAGAAGAAAGAATGAAAGACGAAAGCAGGAAGAAGAAAAAAAGAAGAAAGAAAAGGAAAGAAAAAAAAGAAAGAAAAAAAAGAAAGAAAGAAAGAAAGACATGAAAGGCGCAAGAAGAAAAAAAAAAAGAACGAATGAAGAAAACAAGGAGAAAAAATGAAAGTGAAAAGACAGAAAGAAAGAATGGGAAAGAAAGAAAAACATAAAGGAAGACTAAAGGAAACAAAGGAATGAAAGAGACAAAGAAAGATGAAAGAAACAAAGAAAGAAGAAAGTAATATGAAGAAATGAAGAATGAAAGAAAGAAAGGAAAGTAAAAGAAGAAAGAAGAAACACAGAAAAAAGAATGAAAGAAGAAATATAGAATGAAGGAAAGAAATAAGAATGAAAGGAAGGTGAAAGAAAGAAAGAAAAAAGAAAGACTAGAGAGAGAATAAAGAAAGATGAAAGCAGGAAGAACGAAAGAAAAAAGAAAGAAAAGAAAAGAAAGGAAAGAAAGGAAGAAAAGAAAGAATGAATGAATGAAAGACATGAAGGACGCAAAAAGGAACACGGAATGAAAGAAAGAACAAAGGAAACAAGGAGAGAAAAATGAAAGTGAAAAGATAAAAGCAAGCAAGAAAGAATGGGAACGAAAAAGAGAAATGAAGACAAAAGAAAAGAAAGAAAGGAAAGAGAGAAAGATGAAAGAAACAAAGAAAGAAGAAAGAAAAATGAAGGAAAGAAGAACGAAAGAAAGAAAGGAAGGCAAAAGAAGAAAGTAGAAAGAAAGATAGAAAAAAGAATGAAAGAAGAAAGTAAGAAGGAAAGAAGAATGAAAGGAAGGTGAAAGAAAGCAACATGAAAGACTTGAGAAAGAAGAAAGAAAGAAAGACGAAAGCAGGAAGAAGAAAGAAAGAAGAAAGAAAAGAATGAAAGGAAAGAAAGGAAGAAAAGCAAGAATGAATGGAAGACATGAAAGGCGCAAAAAAGAAGAAAGAAATAAGGAAAGAATGAAGGAAACAAGGAGAGAAAAATGAAAGTGAAAATACATCAGAAAGAAAGAAAGAATGGGAAAGAAAGAAAAAGAGAAAGGAAGACTAAAGTAAAGAAAGGAAGGAAAGAGAGAAAGAAAGATGAAAGAAACAAAGACAGAAGAAAGAAAAATGAAGGAAAGAAGAAGGAAAGAAAGAAAGGAAGGCAAAAGAAGAAACAAGCAAGAAAGACAGAAAAAAAGAATGAAAGGATAAAGAAAAAATGAAGGAATGAAAGAAGAATGAAAGGAAGGTGAAACAAAGAAATGAAAGTGAAAGACATGAGAAAGAAGAAAGTATGAAAGACGAAAGCAGGAAGAAGAAGGAAAGAAGAAAGAAAAGAAAAGACATGAAATAAAGGAAGAAAAGAAAGAAAGAATGAATGAAAGACATGAAAGACGCAAAAAAGAAAACAGTAAGAAACAAATAATAAAGGAAACAAGGAGAGAAACATGAAAGTGAACAGACAAAAGAAAGAAAGAATGGGAAAGAAAGAAAAAGAAATGAAGACTAAAGGAAAGAAAGGAATGAAAAAGTGAAAGAAAGATGAAAGAAACCAAGAAAGAAGAAAGTAACATGAAGGAAAGAAGAACGAAAGTAAGAGAGGAAGGCAAAAGAAGAAAGACAAAAGACAGAAAAAAAGAATGAAAGAAGAAAGAAAGAATGAAGGAAAGAAAGAATGAAAGGAAGGTGAAAGAAAGAAATGAAGGTGAAAGGCTTGAGAAAGAAGAAAGAAAGTAAGACGAAAGCAGGAAGAAGAAAGACAGAAGAAAGAAAAGAAAAGAAAGGAAATAAAGGAAGAAAAGAAAGAAAGAAGTAATTAAAGCCATAAAAGAGACAAAAAAGAAAATAATAAGAAAGAAAGAATGAAGGAAACAAGGAGAGAAAATTCAAAGTAAAAAGGAAAAGGAAAGAAAGAAGGGGGACGAAAGAAAAAGAGAAAGGAAGACTAAAGGAAAGAAAGGAAGGAACACAGAGAGAAAGATGAAAGAAACAACGAAAGAAGAAAGTAAAATGAAGGAAAGAAGAACGAAAGAAAGGAAGGCAAAAGAAGAAAGAAGAAGGAAAAACAGAAAAAAGAATGAAAGAAGAATGTAAGAATGAAGGAAAGAGAAGAACGAAAGGAAGGTGAAAGAAAGAAAGATGAAAGACTTGAGAAAGAAGAAAGAAAGATGAAAGCAGGAAGAAGTAAGAAAGAAGAAAGAAAAAAAAGAAAGGAAAGAAAGGAAGAAAAGAAAGAAGCATGAATGAAAGACATGAAAGACGCAAAAAAGAAGAAAGAAAAAATGAAGGAAACAAGGAGAGAAAAATGAAAGTAAGACGAAAGAAAGAGAGAATGGGAAAGAAAAAGAGAAAAGAAGACTAAAGGAAAGAAAGGAAGTGAAGAGAGAAAGAAAGATGAAAGAAACAAAGAAAGGAGAAAGTAAAATGAAGGAAAGGAGAACGAAAGAAAGGAAGGAAGGCAAAAGAAGAAAGAAGAAGGAAAGAAAGAAAAAAATAAGAATGAAGGAAAGAAAGAAGAATAAAAGGAAGGTGAAAGAAAGCAAGAAGAAAGACTTAAGAAAGAAGAAAAAGAAAGACAAAACCAGGAAGAAGAAAGAAAGAAGAAAGAAAAGAAAGGAAAGAAAGGAAGAAAAGAAAGAATGAATGAATGAAAGACATGAAAGATGAAAAAAGACGATAGAAAGACAAGAGGAATGAAGGAAACAAGGAGAGAAAAATGGAAGTGAAAAGACAAAAGAAAGAAAGAAAGAATGGGAAAGAAAAAAAAAGAGAAAGGAAGACAAAAGGAAAGAAAGGAAGGAAAGAGAGAAAGAAAGATGAAAGAAACAGAGAAAGAAGAAAGTAAAATGAAGGAAAGAAGAACGAAAGAAAGAAAGGAAGGCAAAAGAAGAGAGAAGAGAGATAGACAGAAAAAAAGAATGAAAGAAGAAAGTAAGAATGAAGAGAAGAAACAAGAATGAAACGAAGGTGAAACAAAGAAAGATGAAAGATTTGAGGAAGAAGAAAGAGAGAAAGATGAAAGCAGAAAGTAGAAAAAAAGACCAAAGAAAAGAAAGGAATGAAAAGGAGAAAAGAAAGAAAGAAGGAAGGAAAGAAATGAAAGAAGCAAAAAAGAGGATAAAAAGAAAGAAAGGATGAAGGAAACAAGGAGAGAAAAATGAAAGTGAAAAGACAAAAGAAAGAAAGAAAGAATTTGAAAGAAAGAAAAAGAGAAAGGAAGACTAAAGGAGAGAAAGGAAGGAGACAAAGAAAGATGAAGGAAACAAAGAAAGAAGAAAGTAACATGAAGGAAAGAATAACGACAGAAAGAAGGGAATGCAAAAGAAGAAAGAAGACAGAAAGACGAAAAAAGGAATGAAAGAATACAGTAAGAATGAAGGAAAGAAAGAACAATGAAAGGAAGGTGAAAGAAAGAAAGATGAAAGACTTGAGAAAAAAGAAAGAGAGAAAGACGAAAGCAGGAAGAGGAAAGAAAAAAGAAAGAAAAGAAGAGAAAGGAAGGAAAGGAAGAAAAGAAGGAAAGAAAGAAAGAGATAAAAGAAACAAAAAAGAAGAAAGAAAAAAAGAAAGAAAGAAGGAAGGAAAAAAAGAGAGAAAAAAGAAACAGAAAAGACAAAAGAAAAAAAGAAAGAAGGGGAAAGAGAAAGAGAAAGGAAGACGAAAGAAAAGAAAGAAAGAAGAGAAAGAAAGAGAAAAGAAGAAAGAAAAATGAGGGACAGAAGAATGAAAGAAAGAAAGGAAGAAAAAAGAAAAAAGAGAAAAGAAAGACAAAAAAAAAGAAAAAAAGAAAGAAAGAAAGAAGAAAAGGAAGAATGAAGGGAAGGTGAAAGAAAGAAAGAAGAAAGAGGAGAGAAAGAAGAAAGAAAGACGAAAGCAGGAAGAAGAAAGAAAGAAAAAAGAAAAGAAAAGAAAGAAAAGAAAGGAAGAAAAGAAAGTAGAATGAACAAAAGACATGAAAGATGCAAAAACGAAGATACAAAGAAAGAAAGAATGAAGGAAACAAGGAGAGAAAAATGAAAGTGAAAAGAGAAAAGAAAGAAGGTTGCAAAGAAAGAAAAAGCAAAGCAAGACTAAAGCAAAGAAAGGAAAGGAAGAGGGAAAGAATGATGAAACAAAGAAAGAAGAAAGTAAAATGAACGATAGAAGGACGAAAGAAAGAAAGGAAGGCAAAAGAAGTAAGAAGTAAGAAAGACAGAAAAAAGAATGAAAGAAGAAAGTAAGAATGAGGGAAAGAAAGAATGAAAGGACGGTGAAAGAAAAAAGGATGAAAGACAACAGAAAGAAGAAAGAAAGAAGAAAGAAGGAAGAAGAAAGAAAGGAAAGAAAGGAAAAAAAGAGAGGAATGAATGAAAGGCATGATAGAGGCAAAAAATAAGAAAGAAAGAAAGAATGAAGGAAACAAGGAGAGAAAAATGAAAGTGAAAAGACAAAATAAAGAAAGAAAGAATGGGAAAGAAAGAAAAAGAGAAAGGAAGACTAAAGGAGAGAAAGGAAGGAAAGACTGAAAGAAAGATGAAAGAAACAAACAAAGAAGAAAGTAATAAGAAGGAAAGAAGAACGAAAGAAAGACAGGAAGGCAATAGAAGAAAGAAGAAATAAAGACAGAATAAAAGAATGAAAGAGGAAAGAAAGAAGGAAAGAAGAATGAAAGGAAGGTGAAAGAAGGAAAGAAAGATTAAAAACTTGAGGAACAAGAAGGAAAGAAGAAAGCAGGAAGAGGAAAGAAAGAAGAAAGAAAGGAAGAGAAAGGAAAGAAAGGAAGAAAAGAATGAATGAATGAAAGACATGAAAGACGCAAAAAAGAAGATACAAAGAAAGAAAGAATGAAGGAAACAAGGAGAGAAAAATGAAAGTGCAAAGACAAAAGCAAGAAAGAAAGAATGGGAAATAATGAAAATGAGAAAGGAAGACTGAAGGAAAGAAAGGAAGGAAACAGAGAAAGGAAGATGAAAGAAACATAGAAAGAAGTCAGTAAAATGAAAGAAAGAGGAACGAAAGAAAGAAAGGAAGGTAAGAGAAGAAAGACAGAAAAAAGAATGAAAGAAGAAAGAATGAAGGAAAGAAAGAATGAAAGGAAGGTGAAAGAAAGAAAGATGAAAGACTTGATATAGAAGACAGAAAGACAAAAAAGGGAAGAAGAAAGAAGAAAAGAAAAGAAAGGAATGAAAAGGAGAAAAGAAAGAAAGAATGAATTAAACACAGAAAAGAAGCAAAAAAGCAGAAAGAAAGAAAGGATGAAGGAAACAAGCAGAGAAAAATGAAAGTGAAAAGACAAAAGCAAGGAACAAAGAATGGGAAAGAATGAAAATGAGAAAGGAAGACTGAAGGAAAGAGGGGAAGGAAAGAGAGAAAGGAAGATAAAAGAAACAAAGAAAGAAGAAAGTAATATGAAGGAATGAAGAACGAAAGAAAGAAATGAAGCAAATGAAGAAAGAGGAAAGAAAGAGAAAAAAAGAAAGAAGAAAGAAAGAATGAGGAAAGAAAAAAGAATGAAAGGAAGGTGAAAGAAAGAAAGATCAAACACATGAGAAAGAAGAAAGATAGACGAAAGCAGGAAGCAGAAAGAAAGAAGAAAGAAAAGAAAAGAAAGGAAAGAAAGAAACAAAAGAAAGGTGAATGAAAGAAAGACATGAAAGACGCAAAAAAGAAAATAGAAAGGAAGAAAGAATAAAGGAAAGAAGGAGAGAAAAATAAAAGTGAAAAGACGAAAGAAAGAAAGAAAGAAGGGGAAAGAAAAAAAAAGAGAAAGGAAGACAAAAGAAAGGAAAGAAGGAAAATAAGATGAAAGAAACAAAGAAAGAAGAAAGTAAAATGAAGGAAAGAAGAATGAAAGAATGAAAGGAAGGGAGAAGGAGAAAGAAGAAAGAAAGGCAGAAAGAAAGAATGAAGGAAGAAAGAAAGAATGAAGGAAAGAAAGAAGAATGAATGGAAGGTGAAAGAAACAAAAGAAGAAAGAGTTGAGAAAGAAGAAAGAATGAAAGGCGAAAGCAGGAAGAAGAAAGAAAGAAGAAAGAAAGGAAGAGAAAGGAAAGAAAGGAAGAAAAGAATGAATGAATGAAAGACATGAAAGACGCAAGAAGATAGAAAGAAAGAACGAATGACGGAAACAAGGAGAAAAAATGAAAGTGAAAAGACAGAAAGAAAGAATGGGAAAGAAAGAAAAACATAAAGGAAGACTAAAGGAAACAAAGGAATGAAAGAGACAAAGAAAGATGAAAGAAACAAAAAAAAAAGAAAGTAATATGAAGAAAAGAAGAATGAAAAAAAGAAAGGAAAGTAAAAGAAGAAAGAAAAAAGAAACACAGAAAAAAGCATGAAAGAAGAAATATAGAATGAAGGAAAGAAATAAGAATGAAAGGAAGGTGAAAGAAAGAAAGAAAAATGAAAGACCTGAGAAAGAATAAAGAAAGATGAAAGCAGGAAGAACGAAAGAAAAAAGAAAGAAAAGAAAAGAAAGGAAAGAAAGGAAGAAAAGAAAAAATGAATGAATGAAAGACATGAAGGACGCAAAAAGGAACACAGAATGAAAGAAAGAATAAAGGAAACAAGGAGAGAAAAATGAAAGTGAAAAGATAAAAGCAAGCAAGAAAGAATGGGAATGAAAAAGATAAATGAAGACTAAAGAAAAGAAAGAAAGGAAAGAGAGAAAGATGAAAGAAACAATGAAAGAAGAAAGTAAAATGAAGGAAAGTAGAACGAAAGAAAGAAAGGAAGGCAAAAGAAGAAAGTAGAAAGAAAGATAAAAAAAAGAATGAAAGAAGTAAGTAAGAAAGAAGGAAAGAAAGAAGAATGAAAGGAAGGTGAAAGAAAGCAACATGAAAGACTTGAGAAAGAAGAAAGAAAAACGAAAGCAGGAAGAAGAAAGAAAGAAGAAAGAAAAGAAAAGAAAGGAAAGAAAGGAAGAAAAGCAAGAATGAAGGAAAGACGTGAAAGACGCAAAAAAGAAGAAAGAAATAAGGAAAGAATGAAGGAAACAAGGAGAGAAAAATGAAAGTGAAAATACATCAGAAAGAAAGAAAGAATGGGAAAGAAAGAAAAAGAGAAAGGAAGACTAAAGTAAAGAAAGGAAGGAAAGAGAGAAAGAAAGATGGAAGAAACAAAGAAAGAAGAAAGAAAAATGAAGGAAAGAAGAAGAAAAGAAAGAAAGGAAGGAAAAAGAAGAAAAAAGCAAGAAAGACAAAAAAAAAGAATGAAAGGATAAAGAAAAAATGAAGGAATGAAAGAAGAAGGAAAGGAAGGTGAAACAAAGAAATGAAAGTGAAAGACATGAGAAAGAAGAAAGTATGAAAGACGAAAGCAGGAAGAAGAAGGAAAGAAGAAAGAAAAGAAAAGACATGAAATAAAGGAAGAAAAGAAAGAAAGAATGTATGAAAGACATGAAAGATGCAAAAAAGAAAACAGTAAGAAACAAAGAATGAAGGAAACAAGGAGAGAAACATGAAAGTGAACAGACAAAAGAAAGAAAGAATGGGAAAGAAAGAAAAAGAAATGAAGACTAAAGGAAAAAAAGGAAAAAAAAAGAGAAAGAAAGAAAAAAAAAACAAAAAAAGAAAAAAGAAACAAGAAGGAAAAAAGAACGAAAGAAAGAGAGGAAGGCAAAAAAAAAAAGAAAAAAGAAAAAAAAAAAGAATGAAAGAAGAAAGAAAGAATGAAGGAAAGAAAGAATGAAAGGAAGGTGAAAGAAAGAAATGAAGGTGAAAGGCTTGAGAAAGAAGAAAGAAAGTAAGACGAAAGCAGGAAGAAGAAAGACAGAAGAAAGAAAAGAAAAGAAAGGAAATAAAGGAAGAAAAGAAAGAAAGAATGAAAGAAAGACATGAAAGACGAAAAAAAGAAAATAAAAAAAAAAAAAGAAAGAAGGAAAGAAGGAGAGAAAATACAAAGTGAAAAGGCAAAGGAAATAAAGAATGGGGAAGAAAGAAAAAGAGAAAGGAAGACAAAAGAAAAGAAAGGAAGGAAACAGAGAGAGAAAGAAAAAAGAAAAAACGAAAGAAGAAAGTAAAATGAAGGAAAGAAGAAGAAAAGAAAGGAAGGCAAAAGAAGAAAGAAGAAGGAAAAACAGAAAAAAGAATGAAAGAAGAATGTAAGAATGAAGGAAAGAGAAGAACGAAAGGAAGGTGAAAGAAAGAAAGATGAAAGACTTGAGAAAGAAGAAAGAAAGATGAAAGCAGGAAGAAGTAAGAAAGAAGAAAGAAAAAAAAGAAAGGAAAGAAAGGAAGAAAAGAAAGAAGCATGAATGAAAGACATGAAAGACGCAAAAAAGAAGAAAGAAAAAATGAAGGAAACAAGGAGAGAAAAATGAAAGTAAGACGAAAGAAAGAGAGAATGGGAAAGAAAAAGAGAAAGGAAGACTAAAGGAAAGAAAGGAAGTGAAGAGAGAAAGAAAGATGAAAGAAACAAAGAAAGGAGAAAGTAAAATGAAGGAAAGGAGAACGAAAGAAAGAAAGGAAGGCAAAAGAAGAAAGAAGAAGGAAAGAAAGAAAAAAATAAGAATGAAGGAAAGAAAGAAGAATTAAAGGAAGGTGAAAGAAAGCAAGATGAAAGACTTGAGAAAGAAGAAAAAGAAAGACAAAAGGAGGAAGAAGAAAGAAAGAAGAAAGAAAAGAAAGGAAAGAAAGAAAGAAAAGAAAGAAGCATGAATGAAAGACATGAAAGATGAAAAAAGACGATAGAAAGACAAGAGGAATGAAGGAAACAAGGAGAGAAAAATGGAAGTGAAAAGCAAAAGAAAGAAAGAAAGAATGGGAAAGAAAGAAAAAGAGAAAGGAAGACTAAAGGAAAGAAAGGAAGGAAAGAGAGAAAGAAAGATGAAAGAAACAGAGAAAGAAGAAAGTAAAATGAAGGAAAGAAGAACGATAGAAAGAAAGGAAGGCAAAAGAAGAGAGAAGAGAGATAGACAGAAAAAAAGAATGAAAGAAGAAAGTAAGAATGAAGAGAAGAAACAAGAATGAAACGAAGGTGAAACAAAGAAAGATGAAAGACTTGAGAAAGAAGAAAGAGAGAAAGATGAAAGCAGAAAGTAGAAAGAAAGAACAAAGAAAAGAAAGGAATGAAAAGGAGAAAAGAAAGAAAGAATGAATGAAAGACATGAAAGAAGCAAAAAAGATGATTAAAAAGAAAGAAAGGATGAAGGAAACAAGGAGAGAAAAATGAAAGAGAAAAGACAAAAAAAAGAAAGAAAGAATTTGAAAGAAAAAAAAAGAGAAAGGAAGACTAAAGGAAAGAAAGGAAGGAGACAAAGAAAGATGAAGGAAACAAAGAAAGAAGAAAGTAACATGAAGGAAAGAATAACGACAGAAAGAAGGGAATGCAAAAGAAGAAAGAAGACAGAAAGACGAAAAAAGGAATGAAAGAATACAGTAAGAATGAAGGAAAGAAAGAAAAATGAAAGGAAGGTGAAAGAAAGAAAGATGAAAGACTTGAGAAAGAAGAAAGAGAGAAAGACGAAAGCAGGAAGAGGAAAGAAAGAAGAAAGAAAAGAAGAGAAAGGAAGGAAAGGAAGAAAAGAAGGAATGAATGAAAGACAAGAAAGACGCAAAAAAGAAGAAAGAAAGAAAGAAAGAAAGAAGGAAGGAAACAAGGAGAGAAAAATGAAAGTGAAAAGACAAAAGAAAGAAAGAAAGAATGGGAAAGAGAAAGAGAAAGGAAGACCTAAGGAAAGAAAGGAAGGAGAGAAAGAAAGATGAAAGAAGAAAGTAAAATGAAGGAAAGAAGAATGAAAGAAAGAAAGGAAGGTAAAAGAAGAAAGAGGAAAGAAAGGCAGAAAAAAAGAATGAAAGAAGAAAGTAAGACTGAAGGAAAGGAAGAATGAAAGGAAGGTGAAAGAAAGAAAGATGAAAGAGTTGAGAAAGAAGAAAGAAAGATGAAAGCAGGAAGTAGAAATAAAGAAAAAAGAAAAGAAAAGAAAGGAAAGAAAGGAAGAAAAGAAAGAAGAATGAACGAAAGACATGAAAGATGCAAAAACGAAGATACAAAGAAAGAAAGAATGAAGGAAACAAGGAGAGAAAAATGAAAGTGAAAAGAGAAAAGAAAGAAGGTTGGAAAGAAAGAAAAAGGAAAGGAAGACTAAACAAAAGAAAGGAAGGAAAGAGGGAAAGAAAGATGACAGAAACAAAGAAAGAAGAAAGTAAAATGAAGGATAGAAGGACGAAAGAAAGAAAGGAAGGCAAAAGAAGTAAGAAGTAAGAAAGACAGAAAAAAAGAATGAAAGAAGAAAGTAAGAATGAGGGAAAGAAAGAGTGAAAGGACGGTGAAAGAAAAAAGGATGAAAGACTTCAGAAAGAAGAAAGAAAGAAGAAAGCAGGAAGAAGAAAGAAAGGAAAGAAAGGAAAAAAAGAAAGAGGAATGAATGAAAGGCATGATCGAGGCAAAAAATAAGAAAGAAAGAAAGAATGAAGGAAACAAGGAGAGAAAAATAAAAGTGAAAAGACAAAATAAACAAAGAAAGAATGCGAAAGAAAGAAAAAGAGAAAGGAAGACTAAAGGAGAGAAAGGAAGGTAAGACTGAAAGAAAGATGAAAGAAACAAACAAAGAAGAAAGTAATATGAAGGAAAGAAGAACGAAAGAAAGACAGGAAGGCAATAGAAGAAAGACGAAATAAAGACAGAATAAAAGAATGAAAGACGAAAGAAAGAAGGAAAGAAGAATGAAAGGAAGGTGAAAGAAGGAAAGAAAGATTAAAGACTTGAGGAACAAGAAAGAAAGAAAGAAGAAAGCAGGAAGAGGAAAGAAAGAAGAAAGAAAGGAAGAGAAAGGAAAGAAAGGAAGAAAAGAATGAATGAATGAAAGACATGAAAGACGCAAAAAAGAAGATACAAAGAAAGAAAGAATGAAGGAAACAAGGAGAGAAAAATGAAAGTGCAAAGACAAAAGCAAGAAAGAAAGAATGGGAAATAATGAAAATGAGAAAGGAAGACTGAAGGAAAGAAAGGAAGGAAACAGAGAAAGGAAGATGAAAGAAACATAGAAAGAAGTCAGTAAAATGAAAGAAAGAGGAACGAAAGAAAGAAAGGAAGGTAAGAGAAGAAAGACAGAAAAAAGAATGAAAGAAGAAAGAAAGAAGGAAAGAAAGAATGAAAGAAAGGTGAAAGAAAGAAAGATGAAAGAGTTTATATAGAAGACAGAAAGACAAAAAAGGGAAGAAGAAAGAAGAAAAGAAAAGAAAGGAAAGAAAAGGAGAAAAGAAAGAAAGAATAAATTAAACACAAAAAAGAAGCAAAAAAGTAGAAAGAAAGAAAGGATGAAGGAAACAAGCAGAGAAAAATGAAAGTGAAAAGACAAAAGCAAGGAACAAAGAATGGGAAAGAATGAAAATGAGAAAGGAAGACTAATGGAAAGAAGGAAGGAAAGAGAGAAAGGAAGATAAAAGAAACAAAGAAAGAAGAAAGTAATATGAAGGAATGAAGAACGAAAGAAAGAAATGAAGCAAATGAAGAAAGAGGAAAGAAAGAGAAAAAAAGAAAGAAGAAAGAAAGAATGAGGAAAGAAAAAAGAATGAAAGGAAGGTGAAAGAAAGAAAGATCAAACACATGAGAAAGAAGAAAGATAGACGAAAGCAGGAAGCAGAAAGAAAGAAGAAAGAAAAGAAAAGAAAGGAAAGAAAGGAACAAAAGAAAGGTGAATCAATGAAAGACATGAAAGACGAAAAAAAGAAGATAGAAAGAAAGAAAGAATAAAGGAAACAAGGAGAGAAAAATGAAAGTGAAAAGACAAAAGAAAGAAAGAAAGAATGGGAAAGAAAGAAAAAGAGAAAGGAAGACTAAAGGAAGGAAAGAAGGAAAATAAGATGAAAGAAACAAAGAAAGAAGAAAGTAAAATGAAGGAAAGAAGAATGAAAGAATGAAAGGAAGGGAGAAGGAGAAAGAAGAAAGAAAGGCAGAAAGAAAGAATGAAGGAAGAAAGAAAGAATGAAGGAAAGAAAGAAGAATGAATGGAAGGTGAAAGAAACAAAAGAAGAAAGAGTTGAGAAAGAAGAAAGAATGAAAGGCGAAAGCAGGAAGAAGAAAGAAAGAAGAAAGTAAAGGAAAGAAAGGAAGAAAAGAAAGAATGAATGAAAGACATGAAAGGCGCAAGAAGATAGAAAAAAAGAACGAATGAGGAAAACAAGGAAAAAAAATGAAAGTGAAAAGACAGAAAGAAAGAATGGGAAAGAAAGAAAACCATAAAGGAAGACTAAAGGAAACAAAGGAATGAAAGAGACAAAGAAAGATGAAAGAAACAAAGAAAGAAGAAAGTAATATGAAGAAATGAAGAATGAAAGAAAGAAAGGAAAGTAAAAGAAGAAAGAAGAAAGAAACACAGAAAAAAGAATGAAAGAAGAAATATAGAATGAAGGAAAGAAATAAGAATGAAAGGAAGGTGAAAGAAAGAAAGAAAAATGAAAGACTTGAGAAAGAATAAAGAAAGATGAAAGCAGGAAGAACGAAAGAAAAAAGAAAGAAAAGAAAAGAAAGGAAAGAAAGGAAGAAAAGAAAGAATGAATGAATGAAAGACATGAAGGACGCAAAAAGGAACACAGAATGAAAGAAAGAATAAAGGAAACAAGGAGAGAAAAATGAAAGTGAAAAGATAAAAGCAAGCAAGAAAGAATGGGAACGAAAAAGAGAAATGAAGACTAAAGAAAAGAAAGAAAGGAAAGAGAGAAAGATGAAAGAAACAAAGAAAGAAGAAAGTAAAATGAAGGAAAGAAGAACGAAAGAAAGAAAGGAAGGCAAAAGAAGAAAGTAGAAAGAAAGATAGAAAAAAGAATGAAAGAAGAAAGTAAGAAAGAAGGAAAGAAAGAAGAATGAAAGGAAGGTGAAAGAAAGCAACATGAAAGACTTGAGAAAGAAGAAAGAAAGAAAGACGAAAGCAGGAAGAAGAAAGAAAGAAGAAAGAAAAGAAAAGAAAGGAAAAAAAGGAAGAAAAAAGAGAACGAAAGGAAGAGGAGAAAGACAAAAAAAAGAAGAAAAAAATAAGGAAAGAATGAAGGAAAAAGGGAGAGAAAAATGAAAGTGAAAATACAAAAGAAAGAAAGAAAGAAGGGGAAAGAAAGAAAAAGAGAAAGGAAGACTAAAGTAAAGAAAGGAAGGAAAGAGAGAAAGAAAGATGAAAGAAACAAAGACAGAAGAAAGTAAAATGAAGGAAAGAAGAAGGAAAGAAAGAAAGGAAGGCAAAAGAAGAAACAAGCAAGAAAGACAGAAAAAAAGAATGAAAGGATAAAGAAAAAATGAAGGAATGAAAGAAGAATGAAAGGAAGGTGAAACAAAGAAATGAAAGTGAAAGACATGAGAAAGAAGAAAGTATGAAAGACGAAAGCAGGAAGAAGAAGGAAAGAAGAAAGAAAAGAAAAGACATGAAATAAAGGAAGAAAAGAAAGAAAGAATGTATGAAAGACATGAAAGATGCAAAAAAGAAAACAGTAAGAAACAAAGAATGAAGGAAACAAGGAGAGAAACATGAAAGTGAACAGACAAAAGAAAGAAAGAATGGGAAAGAAAGAAAAAGAAATGAAGACTAAAGGAAAGAAAGGAATGAAAAAGTGAAAGAAAGATGAAAGAAACCAAGAAAGAAGAAAGTAACATGAAGGAAAGAAGAACGAAAGTAAGAGAGGAAGGCAAAAGAAGAAAGACAAAAGACAGAAAAAAAGAATGAAAGAAGAAAGAAAGAATGAAGGAAAGAAAGAATGAAAGGAAGGTGAAAGAAAGAAATGAAGGTGAAAGGCTTGAGAAAGAAGAAAGAAAGTAAGACGAAAGCAGGAAGAAGAAAGACAGAAGAAAGAAAAGAAAAGAAAGGAAATAAAGGAAGAAAAGAAAGAAAGAATGAATGAAAGACATGAAAGACGCAAAAAAGAAAATAATAAGAAAGAAAGAATGAAGGAAACAAAGAGAGAAAATTCAAAGTGAAAAGGCAAAGGAAATAAAGAATGGGCAAGAAAGAAAAAGAGAAAGGAAGACTAAAGGAAAGAAAGGAAGGAAACAGAGAGAGAAAGATGAAAGAAACAACGAAAGAAGAAAGTAAAATGAAGGAAAGAAGAACGAAAGAAAGGAAGGCAAAAGAAGAAAGAAGAAGGAAAAACAGAAAAAAGAATGAAAGAAGAATGTAAGAATGAAGGAAAGAGAAGAACGAAAGGAAGGTGAAAGAAAGAAAGATGAAAGACTTGAGAAAGAAGAAAGAAAGATGAAAGCAGGAAGAAGTAAGAAAGAAGAAAGAAAAAAAAGAAAGGAAAGAAAGGAAGAAAAGAAAGAAGCATGAAAGAAAGACATGAAAGACGCAAAAAAGAAGAAAGAAAAAAGGAAGGAAAAAAGGAGAAAAAAAAGAAAGAAAGAAAAAAAAAGAGAGAAGGGGAAAGAAAAAGAGAAAGGAAGAAAAAAGGAAAGAAAGGAAGTGAAGAGAGAAAGAAAGAAGAAAAAAAAAAAGAAAGGAGAAAGTAATATGAAGGAAAGGAGAACGAAAGAAAGAAAGGAAGGCAAAAGAAGAAAGAAGAAGGAAAGAAAGAAAAAAATAAGAATGAAGGAAAGAAAGAAGAATTAAAGGAAGGTGAAAGAAAGCAAGATGAAAGACTTGAGAAAGAAGAAAAAGAAAGACAAAAGCAGGAAGAAGAAAGAAAAAAGAAAGAAAAGAAAGGAAAGAAAGGAAGAAAAGAAAGAATGAATGAAAGAAAGACAAGAAAGAAGAAAAAAGACGAAAGAAAGACAAGAGGAATGAAGGAAACAAGGAGAGAAAAATGGAAGTGAAAAGACAAAAGAAAGAAAGAAAGAAGGGGAAAGAAAGAAAAAGAGAAAGGAAGACTAAAGGAAAGAAAGGAAGGAAAGAGAGAAAGAAAGATGAAAGAAACAGAGAAAGAAGAAAGTAAAATGAAGGAAAGAAGAACGATAGAAAGAAAGGAAGGCAAAAGAAGAGAAAAGAGAGAAGAGAGAAAAAAAGAATGAAAGAAGAAAGTAAGAATGAAGAGAAGAAACAAGAATGAAACGAAGGTGAAACAAAGAAAGATGAAAGACTTGAGAAAGAAGAAAGAGAGAAAGATGAAAGCAGAAAGTAGAAAGAAAGAACAAAGAAAAGAAAGGAATGAAAAGGAGAAAAGAAAGAAAGAATGAATGAAAGACATGAAAGAAGCAAAAAAGATGATAAAAAGAAAGAAAGGATGAAGGAAACAAGGAGAGAAAAATGAAAGTGAAAAGACAAAAGAAAGAAAGAAAGAATTTGAAAGAAAGAAAAAGAGAAAGGAAGACTAAAGGAAAGAAAGGAAGGAGACAAAGAAAGATGAAGGAAAAAAAGAAAGAAGAAAATAACATGAAGGAAAGAATAACAACAGAAAGAGGGGAAGTCAAAAGAAAAAACAACACAGAAAGACAAAAAAAGGAATGAAAGAATACAGTAAGAAGGAAGGAAAGAAAGAAGAATGAAAGGAAGGTGAAAGAAAGAAAGATGAAAGACTTGAGAAAGAAGAAAGAGAGAAAGACGAAAGCAGGAAGAGGAAAGAAAGAAGAAAGAAAAGAAGAGAAAGGAAAGAAAGGAAGAAAAGAAGGAATGAATGAAAGACATGAAAGACGCAAAAAAGAAGAAAGAAAGAAAGAAGGAAGGAAACAAGGAGAGAAAAATGAAAGTGAAAAGACTAAAGAAAGAAAGAAAGAATGGGAAAGAGAAAGAGAAAGGAAGACTAAAGGAAAGAAAGGAAGGAGAGAAAGAAAGATGAAAGAAGAAAGTAAAATGAAGGAAAGAAGAATGAAAGAAAGAAAGGAAGGTAAAAGAAGAAAGAGGAAAGAAAGGCAGAAAAAAAGAATGAAAGAAGAAAGTAAGACTGAAGGAAAGGAAGAATGAAAGGAAGGTGAAAGAAAGAAAGATGAAAGAGTTGAGAAAGAAGAAAGAAAGACGAAAGCAGGAAGAAGAAAGAAAGAAAAAAGAAAAGAAAAGAAAGGAAAGAAAGGAAGAAAAGAAAGTAGAATGAACGAAAGACATGAAAGATGCAAAAACGAAGATACAAAGAAAGAAAGAATGAAGGAAACAAGGAGAGAAAAATGAAAGTGAAAAGAGAAAAGAAAGAAGGTTGGAAAGAAAGAAAAAGGAAAGGAAGACTAAAGGAAAGAAAGGAAGGAAAGAGGGAAAGAAAGAAGACAGAAAAAAAGAAAGAAGAAAGAAAAAGGAAGGAAAGAAGGACGAAAGAAAGAAAGGAAGGCAAAAGAAGAAAGAAGTAAGAAAGACAGAAAAAAAGAATGAAAGAAGAAAGTAAGAATGAGGGAAAGAAAGAGTGAAAGGACGGTGAAAGAAAAAAGGATGAAAGACTTCAGAAAGAAGAAAGAAAGAAGAAAGCAGGAAGAAGAAAGAAAGGAAAGAAAGGAAAAAAAGAAAGAGGAATGAATGAAAGGCATGATAGAGGCAAAAAATAAGAAAGAAAGAAAGAATGAAGGAAACAAGGAGAGAAAAATGAAAGTGAAAAGACAAAATAAAGAAAGAAAGAATGGGAAAGAAAGAAAAAGAGAAAGGAAGACTAAAGGAGAGAAAGGAAGGTAAGACTGAAAGAAAGATGAAAGAAACAAACAAAGAAGAAAGTAATATGAAGGAAAGAAGAACGAAAGAAAGACAGGAAGGCAATAGAAGAAAGAAGAAATAAAGACAGAATAAAAGAATGAAAGACGAAAGAAAGAAGGAAAGAAGAATGAAAGGAAGGTGAAAGAAGGAAAGAAAGATTAAAGACTTGAGGAACAAGAAAGAAAGAAAGAAGAAAGCAGGAAGAGGAAAGAAAGAAGAAAGAAAGGAAGAGAAAGGAAAGAAAGGAAGAAAAGAATGAATGAATGAAAGACATGAAAGACGCAAAAAAGAAGATACAAAGAAAGAAAGAATGAAGGAAACAAGGAGAGAAAAATGAAAGTGCAAAGACAAAAGCAAGAAAGAAAGAATGGGAAATAATGAAAATGAGAAAGGAAAACTGAAGGAAAGAAAGGAAGGAAAAAAAGAAAGGAAGATGAAAGAAACATAGAAAGAAGTCAGTAAAATGAAAGAAAGAGGAACGAAAGAAAGAAAGGAAGGTAAGAGAAGAAAGACAGAAAAAAGAATGAAAGAAGAAAGAATGAAGGAAAGAAAGAATGAAAGGAAGGTGAAAGAAAGAAAGATGAAAGACTTGATATAGAAGACAGAAAGACAAAAAAGGGGAGAAGAAAAAAAAAAAAAAAGAAAAAAAAAGGAGAAAAAAAAGAAAGAATAAATAAAACAAAAAAAAGAAGAAAAAAAGAAAAAAGAAAGAAAGGAAGAAGGAAACAAGAAGAGAAAAATGAAAGTAAAAAGACAAAAGCAAGGAAAAAAGAATGGGAAAGAATGAAAATGAGAAAGGAAGACTGAAGGAAAGAGGGGAAGGAAAGAGAGAAAGGAAGATAAAAGAAACAAAGAAAGAAGAAAGTAATATAAAGGAAAGAAAAACAAAAGAAAGAAAAGAAGCAAAAGAAGAAAGAGGAAAGAAAGAAAAAAAAAGAAAGAAGAAAGAAAGAATGAGGAAAGAAAAAAGAATGAAAGGAAGGTGAAAGAAAGAAAGATCAAACACATGAGAAAGAAGAAAGATAGACGAAAGCAGGAAGCAGAAAGAAAGAAGAAAGAAAAGAAAAGAAAGGAAAGAAAGGAACAAAAGAAAGGTGAATCAATGAAAGACATGAAAGACGCAAAAAAGAAGAAAGAAAGAAAGAAAGAAAAAAGGAAACAAGGAGAGAAAAATGAAAGAGAAAAGACAAAAGAAAGAAAGAAAGAATGGGAAAGAAAGAAAAAGAGAAAGGAAGACTAAAGGAAGGAAAGAAGGAAAATAAGATGAAAGAAACAAAGAAAGAAGAAAGTAAAATGAAGGAAAGAAGAATGAAAGAATGAAAGGAAGGGAGAAGGAGAAAGAAGAAAGAAAGGCAGAAAGAAAGAATGAAGGAAGAAAGAAAGAATGAAGGAAAGAAAGAAGAATGAATGGAAGGTGAAAGAAACAAAAGAAGAAAGAGGAGAGAAAGAAGAAAGAATGAAAGGCGAAAGGAGGAAGAAGAAAGAAAGAAGAAAGAAAAGGAAAGAAAGGAAAGAAAGGAAGAAAAGAAAGAATGAATGAAAGACATGAAAGGCGCAAGAAGAAAGAAAGAAAGAACGAATGACGGAAACAAGGAGAAAAAATGAAAGTGAAAAGACAGAAAGAAAGAATGGGAAAGAAAGAAAACCATAAAGGAAGACTAAAGGAAACAAAGGAATGAAAGAGACAAAGAAAGATGAAAGAAACAAAGAAAGAAGAAAGTAATATGAAGAAATGAAGAATGAAAGAAAGAAAGGAAAGTAAAAGAAGAAAGAAGAAAGAAACACAGAAAAAAGAATGAAAGAAGAAATATAGAATGAAGGAAAGAAATAAGAATGAAAGGAAGGTGAAAGAAAGAAAGAAAAATGAAAGACTTGAGAAAGAATAAAGAAAGATGAAAGCAGGAAGAACGAAAGAAAAAAGAAAGAAAAGAAAAGAAAGGAAAGAAAGGAAGAAAAGAAAGAATGAATGAATGAAAGACATGAAGGACGCAAAAAGGAACACAGAAAGAAAGAAAGAAAAAAGGAAACAAGGAGAGAAAAATGAAAGTGAAAAGATAAAAGCAAGCAAGAAAGAATGGGAACGAAAAAGAGAAATGAAGACTAAAGAAAAGAAAGAAAGGAAAGAGAGAAAGATGAAAGAAACAAAGAAAGAAGAAAGTAAAATGAAGGAAAGAAGAACGAAAGAAAGAAAGGAAGGCAAAAGAAGAAAGTAGAAAGAAAGATAGAAAAAAGAATGAAAGAAGAAAGTAAGAAAGAAGGAAAGAAAGAAGAATGAAAGGAAGGTGAAAGAAAGCAACATGAAAGACTTGAGAAAGAAGAAAGAAAGAAAGACGAAAGCAGGAAGAAGAAAGAAAGAAGAAAGAAAAGAAAAGAAAGGAAAGAAAGGAAGAAAAGCAAGAATGAAGGAAAGACGTGAAAGACGCAAAAAAGAAGAAAGAAATAAGGAAAGAATGAAGGAAACAAGGAGAGAAAAATGAAAGTGAAAATACATCAGAAAGAAAGAAAGAATGGGAAAGAAAGAAAAAGAGAAAGGAAGACTAAAGTAAAGAAAGGAAGGAAAGAGAGAAAGAAAGATGAAAGAAACAAAGACAGAAGAAAGTAAAATGAAGGAAAGAAGAAGGAAAGAAAGAAAGGAAGGCAAAAGAAGAAACAAGCAAGAAAGACAGAAAAAAAGAATGAAACGATAAAAAAAAAATGAAGGAATGAAAGAAGAATGAAAGGAAGGTGAAACAAAGAAATGAAAGAGAAAGACATGAGAAAGAAGAAAGTATGAAAGACGAAAGCAGGAAGAAGAAGGAAAGAAGAAAGAAAAGAAAAGACATGAAATAAAGGAAGAAAAGAAAGAAAGAATGTATGAAAGACATGAAAGATGCAAAAAAGAAAACAGTAAGAAACAAAGAATGAAGGAAACAAGGAGAGAAACATGAAAGTGAACAGACAAAAGAAAGAAAGAATGGGAAAGAAAGAAAAAGAAATGAAGACTAAAGGAAAGAAAGGAATGAAAAAGTGAAAGAAAGATGAAAGAAACCAAGAAAGAAGAAAGTAACATGAAGGAAAGAAGAACGAAAGAAAGAGAGGAAGGCAAAAGAAGAAAGACAAAAGACAGAAAAAAAGAATGAAAGAAGAAAGAAAGAATGAAGGAAAGAAAGAATGAAAGGAAGGTGAAAGAAAGAAATGAAGGTGAAAGGCTTGAGAAAGAAGAAAGAAAGTAAGACGAAAGCAGGAAGAAGAAAGACAGAAAAAAAAAAAAAAAAAAAAGGAAATAAAGGAAAAAAAGAAAGAAAGAATGAATGAAAGACATGAAAGACGCAAAAAAGAAAATAATAAGAAAGAAAGAATGAAGGAAACAAGGAGAGAAAATTCAAAGTGAAAAGGCAAAGGAAATAAAGAATGGGGAAGAAAGAAAAAGAGAAAGGAAGACTAAAGGAAAGAAAGGAAGGAACAGAGAGAGAAAGATGAAAGAAACAACGAAAGAAGAAAGTAAAATGAAGGAAAGAAGAACGAAAGAAAGGAAGGCAAAAGAAGAAAGAAGAAGGAAAAACAGAAAAAAGAATGAAAGAAGAATGTAAGAATGAAGGAAAGAGAAGAACGAAAGGAAGGTGAAAGAAAGAAAGATGAAAGACTTGAGAAAGAAGAAAGAAAGATGAAAGCAGGAAGAAGTAAGAAAGAAGAAAGAAAAAAAAGAAAGGAAAGAAAGGAAGAAAAGAAAGAAGCATGAATGAAAGACATGAAAGACGCAAAAAAGAAGAAAGAAAAAAAGAAGGAAACAAGGAGAGAAAAATGAAAGTAAGACGAAAGAAAGAGAGAATGGGAAAGAAAAAGAGAAAGGAAGACTAAAGGAAAGAAAGGAAGTGAAGAGAGAAAGAAAGATGAAAGAAACAAAGAAAGGAGAAAGTAAAATGAAGGAAAGGAGAACGAAAGAAAGAAAGGAAGGCAAAAGAAGAAAGAAGAAGGAAAGAAAGAAAAAAATAAGAATGAAGGAAAGAAAGAAGAATTAAAGGAAGGTGAAAGAAAGCAAGATGAAAGACTTGAGAAAGAAGAAAAAGAAAGACAAAAGCAGGAAGAAGAAAGAAAGAAGAAAGAAAAGAAAGGAAAGAAAGGAAGAAAAGAAAGAATGAATGAATGAAAGACATGAAAGATGAAAAAAGACGATAGAAAGACAAGAGGAATGAAGGAAACAAGGAGAGAAAAATGGAAGTGAAAAGACAAAAGAAAGAAAGAAAGAATGGGAAAGAAAGAAAAAGAGAAAGGAAGACTAAAGGAAAGAAAGGAAGGAAAGAGAGAAAGAAAGATGAAAGAAACAGAGAAAGAAGAAAGTAAAATGAAGGAAAGAAGAACGATAGAAAGAAAGGAAGGCAAAAGAAGAGAGAAGAGAGATAGACAGAAAAAAAGAATGAAAGAAGAAAGTAAGAATGAAGAGAAGAAACAAGAATGAAACGAAGGTGAAACAAAGAAAGATGAAAGACTTGAGAAAGAAGAAAGAGAGAAAGATGAAAGCAGAAAGTAGAAAGAAAGAACAAAGAAAAGAAAGGAATGAAAAGGAGAAAAGAAAGAAAGAATGAATGAAAGACATGAAAGAAGCAAAAAAGATGATAAAAAGAAAGAAAGGATGAAGGAAACAAGGAGAGAAAAATGAAAGTGAAAAGACAAAAGAAAGAAAGAAAGAATTTGAAAGAAAGAAAAAGAGAAAGGAAGACTAAAGGAAAGAAAGGAAGGAGACAAAAAAATATGAAGGAAAAAAAGAAAGAAGAAAGTAACATGAAGGAAAGAATAACGACAGAAAGAAGGGAATGCAAAAGAAGAAAGAAGACAGAAAGACGAAAAAAGGAATGAAAGAATACAGTAAGAATGAAGGAAAGAAAGAAGAATGAAAGGAAGGTGAAAGAAAGAAAGATGAAAGACTTGAGAAAGAAGAAAGAGAGAAAGACGAAAGCAGGAAGAGGAAAGAAAGAAGAAAGAAAAGAAGAGAAAGGAAGGAAAGGAAGAAAAGAAGGAATGAATGAAAGACATGAAAGACGCAAAAAAGAAGAAAGAAAGAAAGAAGGAAGGAAACAAGGAGAGAAAAATGAAAGTGAAAAGACTAAAGAAAGAAAGAAAGAATGGGAAAGAGAAAGAGAAAGGAAGACTAAAGGAAAGAAAGGAAGGAGAGAAAGAAAGATGAAAGAAGAAAGTAATATGAAGGAAAGAAGAATGAAAGAAAGACAGGAAGGAAGAAGAAAGAGGAAAGAAAGGCAGAAAAAAAGTATGAAAGAAGAAAGTAAGACTGAAGGAAAGGAAGAATGAAAGGAAGGTGAAAGAAAGAAAGATGAAAGAGTTGAGAAAGAAGAAAGAAACACGAAAGCAGGAAGAAGAAAGAAAGAAAAAAGAAAAGAAAAGAAAGGAAAGAAAGGAAGAAAAGAAAGTAGAATGAACGAAAGACATGAAAGATGCAAAAACGAAGATACAAAGAAAGAAAGAATGAAGGAAACAAGGAGAGAAAAATGAAAGTGAAAAGAGAAAAGAAAGAAGGTTGGAAAGAAAGAAAAAGGAAAGGAAGACAAAAGGAAAGAAAGGAAGGAAAGAGGGAAAGAAAGATGACAGAAAAAAAGAAAGAAGAAAGAAAAATGAAGGAAAGAAGGAAGAAAGAAAGAAAGGAAGGCAAAAGAAGTAAGAAGAAAGAAAGACAGAAAAAAAGAATGAAAGAAGAAAGAAAGAATGAGGGAAAGAAAGAGTGAAAGGACGGTGAAAGAAAAAAGGATGAAAGACTTCAGAAAGAAGAAAGAAAGAAGAAAGCAGGAAGAAGAAAGAAAGGAAAGAAAGGAAAAAAAGAAAGAGGAATGAATGAAAGGCATGATAGAGGCAAAAAAATAAGAAAGAAAGAAAGAATGAAGGAAACAAGGAGAGAAAAATGAAAGTGAAAAGACAAAATAAAGAAAGAAAGAATGGGAAAGAAAGAAAAAGAGAAAGGAAGACTAAAGGAGAGAAAGGAAGGTAAGACTGAAAGAAAGATGAAAGAAACAAACAAAGAAGAAAGTAATATGAAGGAAAGAAGAACGAAAGAAAGACAGGAAGGCAATAGAAGAAAGAAGAAATAAAGACAGAATAAAAGAATGAAAGACGAAAGAAAGAAGGAAAGAAGAATGAAAGGAAGGTGAAAGAAGGAAAGAAAGATTAAAGACTTGAGGAACAAGAAAGAAAGAAAGAAGAAAGCAGGAAGAGGAAAGAAAGAAGAAAGAAAGGAAGAGAAAGGAAAGAAAGGAAGAAAAGAATGAATGAATGAAAGACATGAAAGACGCAAAAAAGAAGATACAAAGAAAGAAAGAATGAAGGAAACAAGGAGAGAAAAATGAAAGTGCAAAGACAAAAGCAAGAAAGAAAGAATGGGAAATAATGAAAATGAGAAAGGAAGACTGAAGGAAAGAAAGGAAGGAAACAGAGAAAGGAAGATGAAAGAAACATAGAAAGAAGTCAGTAAAATGAAAGAAAGAGGAACGAAAGAAAGAAAGGAAGGTAAGAGAAGAAAGACAGAAAAAAGAATGAAAGAAGAAAGAATGAAGGAAAGAAAGAATGAAAGGAAGGTGAAAGAAAGAAAGATGAAAGACTTGATATAGAAGACAGAAAGACAAAAAAGGGAAGAAGAAAGAAAAAAAAAAAAGAAAGGAAAAAAAAGGAGAAAAAAAAGAAAGAATGAATAAAAAAAAGAAAAGAAGAAAAAAAGTAAAAAGAAAGAAAGGATGAAGGAAACAAGGAGAGAAAAATGAAAGTGAAAAGACAAAAGAAAGGAACAAAGAAGGGAAAAGAATGAAAATGAGAAAGGAAGACAGAAGGAAAGAGGGCAGGGAAAGAGAGAAAAGAAAAAAAAAGAAACAAAGAAAAAAGAAAGTAAAAAGAAGAAATGAACAACGAAAAAAAGAAATGAAAAAAAGGAAGAAAGAGAAAAGAAAGAGAAAAAAAAGAAAGAAGAAAGAAAGAATGAGGAAAGAAAAAAGAATGAAAGGAAGGTGAAAGAAAGAAAGATCAAACACATGAGAAAGAAGAAAGATAGACGAAAGCAGGAAGCAGAAAGAAAGAAGAAAGAAAAGAAAAGAAAGGAAAGAAAGGAACAAAAGAAAGGTGAATCAATGAAAGACATGAAAGACGCAAAAAAGAAGATAGAAAGAAAGAAAGACGGAAGGAAATAAGGAGAGAAAAATGAGAGTGAAAAGACGAAAGAAAGAAAGAAAAAGAGAAAGGAAGACTAAAGGAAGGAAAGAAGGAAAATAAGATGAAAGAAACAAAGAAAGAAGAAAGTAAAATGAAGGAAAGAAGAATGAAAGAATGAAAGGAAGGGAGAAGGAGAAAGAAGAAAGAAAGGCAGAAAGAAAGAATGAAGGAAGAAAGAAAGAATGAAGGAAAGAAAGAAGAATGAATGGAAGGTGAAAGAAACAAAAGAAGAAAGAGTTGAGAAAGAAGAAAGAATGAAAGGAGAAAGCAGGAAGAAGAAAGAAAGAAGAAAGTAAAGGAAAGAAAGGAAAGAAAGGAAGAAAAGAAAGAATGAATGAAAGACATGAAAGGCGCAAGAAGATAGAAAGAAAGAACGAATGACGGAAACAAGGAGAAAAAATGAAAGTGAAAAGACAGAAAGAAAGAATGGGAAAGAAAGAAAACCATAAAGGAAGACTAAAGGAAACAAAGGAATGAAAGAGACAAAGAAAGATGAAAGAAACAAAGAAAGAAGAAAGTAATATGAAGAAATGAAGAATGAAAGAAAGAAAGGAAAGTAAAAGAAGAAAGAAGAAAGAAACACAGAAAAAAGAATGAAAGAAGAAATATAGAATGAAGGAAAGAAATAAGAATGAAAGGAAGGTGAAAGAAAGAAAGAAAAATGAAAGACTTGAGAAAGAATAAAGAAAGATGAAAGCAGGAAGAACGAAAGAAAAAAGAAAGAAAAGAAAAGAAAGGAAAGAAAGGAAGAAAAGAAAGAATGAATGAATGAAAGACATGAAGGAGACAAAAAGGAAAAAAGAATAAAAGAAAGAATAAAGGAAACAAGGAAAGAAAAAAAAAAGTGAAAAGAAAAAAGCAAGCAAGAAAGAAGGGGAAGGAAAAAGAGAAATAAAAACTAAAGAAAAGAAAGAAAGGAAAGAGAGAAAGATGAAAGAACCAAAGAAAGAAGAAAGTAAAATGAAGGAAAGAAGAACGAAAGAAAGAAAGGAAGGCAAAAGAAGAAAGAAGAAAGAAAGAAAGAAAAAAGAATGAAAGAAGAAAGTAAGAAAGAAGGAAAGAAAGAAGAATGAAAGGAAGGTGAAAGAAAGCAACATGAAAGACTTGAGAAAGAAGAAAGAAAGAAAGACGAAAGCAGGAAGAAGAAGGAAAGAAGAAAGAAAATAAAAGAAAGGAAAGAAAGGAAGAAAAGCAAGAATGAAGGAAAGACGTGAAAGACGCAAAAAAGAAGAAAGAAATAAGGAAAGAATGAAGGAAACAAGGAGAGAAAAATGAAAGTGAAAATACATAAGAAAGAAAGAAAGAATGGGAAAGAAAGAAAAAGAGAAAGGAAGACAAAAGTAAAGAAAGGAAGGAAAGAGAGAAAGAAAGATGAAAGAAACAAAGACAGAAGAAAGTAAAATGAAGGAAAGAAGAAGGAAAGAAAGAAAGGAAGGCAAAAGAAGAAACAAGCAAGAAAGACAGAAAAAAAGAATGAAAGGATAAAGAAAAAATGAAGGAATGAAAGAAGAATGAAAGGAAGGTGAAACAAAGAAATGAAAGTGAAAGACATGAGAAAGAAGAAAGTATGAAAGACGAAAGCAGGAAGAAGAAGGAAAGAAGAAAGAAAAGAAAAGACATGAAATAAAGGAAGAAAAGAAAGAAAGAATGTATGAAAGACATGAAAGATGCAAAAAAGAAAACAGTAAGAAACAAAGAATGAAGGAAACAAGGAGAGAAACATGAAAGTGAACAGACAAAAGAAAGAAAGAATGGGAAAGAAAGAAAAAGAAATGAAGACTAAAGGAAAGAAAGGAATGAAAAAGTGAAAGAAAGATGAAAGAAACCAAGAAAGAAGAAAGTAACATGAAGGAAAGAAGAACGAAAGTAAGAGAGGAAGGCAAAAGAAGAAAGACAAAAGACAGAAAAAAAGAATGAAAGAAGAAAGAAAGAATGAAGGAAAGAAAGAATGAAAGGAAGGTGAAAGAAAGAAATGAAGGTGAAAGGCTTGAGAAAGAAGAAAGAAAGTAAGACGAAAGCAGGAAGAAGAAAGACAGAAGAAAGAAAAGAAAAGAAAGGAAATAAAGGAAGAAAAGAAAGAAAGAATGAATGAAAGACATGAAAGACGCAAAAAAGAAAATAATAAGAAAGAAAGAATGAAGGAAACAAGGAGAGAAAATTCAAAGTGAAAAGGCAACGGAAATAAAGAATGGGGAAGAAAGAAAAAGAGAAAGGAAGACTAAAGGAAAGAAAGGAAGGAAACAGAGAGAGAAAGATGAAAGAAACAAAGAAGAAAGTTACATGAAGGAAAGAAGAACGAAAGAAAGGAAGGCAAAAGAAGAAAGAAGAAGGAAAAACAGAAAAAAGAATGAAAGAAGAATGTAAGAATGAAGGAAAGAGAAGAACGAAAGGAAGGTGAAAGAAAGAAAGATGAAAGACTTGAGAAAGAAGAAAGAAAGATGAAAGCAGGAAGAAGTAAGAAAGAAGAAAGAAAAAAAAGAAAGGAAAGAAAGGAAGAAAAGAAAGAAGCATGAATGAAAGACATGAAAGACGCAAAAAAGAAGAAAGAAAAAATGAAGGAAACAAGGAGAGAAAAATGAAAGTAAGACGAAAGAAAGAGAGAATGGGAAAGAAAAAGAGAAAGGAAGACTAAAGGAAAGAAAGGAAGTGAAGAGAGAAAGAAAGATGAAAGAAACAAAGAAAGGAGAAAGTAAAATGAAGGAAAGGAGAACGAAAGAAAGAAAGGAAGGCAAAAGAAGAAAGAAGAAGGAAAGAAAGAAAAAAATAAGAATGAAGGAAAGAAAGAAGAATTAAAGGAAGGTGAAAGAAAGCAAGATGAAAGACTTGAGAAAGAAGAAAAAGAAAGACAAAAGCAGGAAGAAGAAAGAAAGAAGAAAGAAAAGAAAGGAAAGAAAGGAAGAAAAGAAAGAATGAATGAATGAAAGACATGAAAGATGAAAAAAGACGATAGAAAGACAAGAGGAATGAAGGAAACAAGGAGAGAAAAATGGAAGTGAAAAGACAAAAGAAAGAAAGAAAGAATGGGAAAGAAAGAAAAAGAGAAAGGAAGACTAAAGGAAAGAAAGGAAGGAAAGAGAGAAAGAAAGATGAAAGAAACAGAGAAAGAAGAAAGTAAAATGAAGGAAAGAAGAACGATAGAAAGAAAGGAAGGCAAAAGAAGAGAGAAGAGAGATAGACAGAAAAAAAGAATGAAAGAAGAAAGTAAGAATGAAGAGAAGAAACAAGAATGAAACGAAGGTGAAACAAAGAAAGATGAAAGACTTGAGAAAGAAGAAAGAGAGAAAGATGAAAGCAGAAAGTAGAAAGAAAGAACAAAGAAAAGAAAGGAATGAAAAGAAGAAAAGAAAGAAAGAATGAATGAAAGACAAGAAAGAAGAAAAAAAGATGAAAAAAAGAAAGAAAGGAAGAAGGAAACAAGGAGAGAAAAAAGAAAGAGAAAAGAAAAAAGAAAGAAAGAAAGAATTAGAAAGAAAGAAAAAGAGAAAGGAAGACAAAAGGAAAGAAAGGAAGGAAAGAGACAAAGAAAGATGAAAGAAACAAAGAAAGAAGAAAGTTACATGAAGGAAAGAATAACGACAGAAAGAAGGGAATGCAAAAGAAAAAGGAAGACAGAAAGACGAAAAAAGGAATGAAAGAATACAGTAAGAATGAAGAAAAGAAAGAAGAATGAAAGGAGGGTGAAAGAACGAAAGATGAAAGACTTGAGATAGAAGAAAGAGAGAAAGACGAAAGCAGGAAGAGGAAAGAAAGAAGAAAGAAAAGAAGAGAAAGGAAGGAAAGGAAGAAAAGAAGGAATGAATGAAAGACATGAAAGACGCAAAAAAGAAGGAAGAAAGAAAGAAGGAAGATAACAAGGAGAGAAAAATGAAAGTGAAAAGACTAAAGAAAGAAAGAAAGAATGGGAAAGAGAAAGAGAAAGAAAGACCAAAGAAAAAAAAGGAAGGAGAGAAAGAAAGAAGAAAAAAAAAAGAAAAAGGAAGGAAAAAAAAATGAAAGAAAGAAAGGAAGGTAAAAGAAGAAAGAGGAAAGAAAGGCAGAAAAAAAGAATGAAAGAAGAAAGTAAGACTGAAGGAAAGGAAGAATGAAAGGAAGGTGAAAGAAAGAAAGATGAAAGAGTAGAGAAAGAAAAAAGAAAGACGAAAGCAGGAAAAAGAAAAAAAAAAAAAAAAAAAGAAAAGAAAGGAAAGACAAGAAGAAAAGACAGAAAGAGAACGAAAGACATGAAAGATGCAAAAACGAAGATACAAAGAAAGAAAGAATGAAGGAAACAAGGAGAGAAAAATGAAAGTGAAAAGAGAAAAGAAAGAAGGTAGGAAAGAAAGAAAAAGAAAAGGAAAAAAAAAGAAAAGAAAGGAAGGAAAGAGGGAAAGAAAGAAGACAGAAACAAAAAAAAAAGAAAGTAAAATGAAGGATAGAAGGACGAAAGAAAGAAAGGAAGGCAAAAGAAGAAAGAAGTAAGAAAGACAGAAAAAAAGAATGAAAGAAGAAAGTAAGAATGAGGGAAAGAAAGAGTGAAAGGACGGTGAAAGAAAAAAGGATGAAAGACTTCAGAAAGAAGAAAGAAAGAAGAAAGCAGGAAGAAGAAAGAAAGGAAAGAAAGGAAAAAAAGAAAGAGGAATGAAAGAAAGGCATGATAGAGGCAAAAAATAAGAAAGAAAGAAAGAATGAAGGAAACAAGGAGAGAAAAATGAAAGTGAAAAGACAAAATAAAGAAAGAAAGAATGGGAAAGAAAGAAAAAGAGAAAGGAAGACTAAAGGAGAGAAAGGAAGGTAAGACTGAAAGAAAGATGAAAGAAACAAACAAAGAAGAAAGTAATATGAAGGAAAGAAGAACGAAAGAAAGACAGGAAGGCAATAGAAGAAAGAAGAAATAAAGACAGAATAAAAGAATGAAAGACGAAAGAAAGAAGGAAAGAAGAATGAAAGGAAGGTGAAAGAAGGAAAGAAAGATTAAAGACTTGAGGAACAAGAAAGAAAGAAAGAAGAAAGCAGAAAGAGAAAAGAAAGAAAAAAGAAAGGAAGAGAAAGAAAAGAAAGAAAAAAAAAAATGAATGAATGAAAGACATAAAACACGCAAAAAAGAAGAAACAAAGAAAGAAAGAATGAAGGAAACAAGGAGAGAAAAATGAAAGTGCAAAGACAAAAGCAAGAAAGAAAGAATGGGAAATAATGAAAATGAGAAAGGAAGACTGAAGGAAAGAAAGGAAGGAAACAGAGAAAGGAAGATGAAAGAAACATAGAAAGAAGTCAGTAAAATGAAAGAAAGAGGAACGAAAGAAAGAAAGGAAGGTAAGAGAAGAAAGACAGAAAAAAGAATGAAAGAAGAAAGAATGAAGGAAAGAAAGAATGAAAGGAAGGTGAAAGAAAGAAAGATGAAAGACTTGATATAGAAGACAGAAAGACAAAAAAGGGAAGAAGAAAGAAGAAAAGAAAAGAAAGGAATGAAAAGGAGAAAAGAAAGAAAGAATGAATTAAACACAGAAAAGAAGCAAAAAAGTAGAAAGAAAGAAAGGATGAAGGAAACAAGCAGAGAAAAATGAAAGTGAAAAGACAAAAGCAAGGAACAAAGAATGGGAAAGAATGAAAATGAGAAAGGAAGACTGAAGGAAAGAGGGGAAGGAAAGAGAGAAAGGAAGATAAAAGAAACAAAAAAAGAAGAAAGTAATATGAAGGAAGGAAGAAAGAAAGAAAGAAATGAAACAAATGAAGAAAGAGGAAAGAAAGAGAAAAAAAGAAAGAAGAAAGAAAGAATGAGGAAAGAAAAAAGAATGAAAGGAAGGTGAAAGAAAGAAAGATCAAACACATGAGAAAGAAGAAAGATAGACGAAAGCAGGAAGCAGAAAGAAAGAAGAAAGAAAAGAAAAGAAAGGAAAGAAAGGAACAAAAGAAAGGTGAATCAATGAAAGACATGAAAGACGCAAAAAAGAAGATAGAAAGAAAGAAAGAATAAAGGAAACAAGGAGAGAAAAATGAAAGTGAAAAGACAAAAGAAAGAAAGAAAGAATGGGAAAGAAAGAAAAAGAGAAAGGAAGACTAAAGGAAGGAAAGAAGGAAAATAAGATGAAAGAAACAAAGAAAGAAGAAAGTAAAATGAAGGAAAGAAGAATGAAAGAATGAAAGGAAGGGAGAAGGAGAAAGAAGAAAGAAAGGCAGAAAGAAAGAATGAAGGAAGAAAGAAAGAATGAAGGAAAGAAAGAAGAATGAATGGAAGGTGAAAGAAACAAAAGAAGAAAGAGTTGAGAAAGAAGAAAGAATGAAAGGCGAAAGCAGGAAGAAGAAAGAAAGAAGAAAGTAAAGGAAAGAAAGGAAAGAAAGGAAGAAAAGAAAGAATGAATGAAAGACATGAAAGGCGCAAGAAGATAGAAAGAAAGAACGAATGACGGAAACAAGGAGAAAAAATGAAAGTGAAAAGACAGAAAGAAAGAATGGGAAAGAAAGAAAACCATAAAGGAAGACTAAAGGAAACAAAGGAATGAAAGAGACAAAGAAAGATGAAAGAAACAAAGAAAGAAGAAAGTAATATGAAGAAATGAAGAATGAAAGAAAGAAAGGAAAGAAAAAGAAGAAAGAAGAAAGAAACACAGAAAAAAGAATGAAAGAAGAAATATAGAATGAAGGAAAGAAATAAGAATGAAAGGAAGGTGAAAGAAAGAAAGAAAAATGAAAGACTTGAGAAAGGGTAAAGAAAGATGAAAGCAGGAAGAACGGAAGAAAAAAGAAAGAAAAGAAAAGAAAGGAAAGAAAGGAAGAAAAGAAAGAATGAATGAATGAAAGACATGAAGGACGCAAAAAGGAACACAGAATGAAAGAAAGAATAAAGGAAACAAGGAGAGAAAATTCAAAGTGAAAAGATAAAAGCAAGCAAGAAAGAATGGGAACGAAAAAGAGAAATGAAGACTAAAGAAAAGAAAGAAAGGAAAGAGAGAAAGATGAAAGAAACAAAGAAAGAAGAAAGTAAAATGAAGGAAAGAAGAACGAAAGAAAGAAAGGAAGGCAAAAGAAGAAAGAAGAAAGAAAGAAAGAAAAAAGAAAGAAAGAAGAAAGAAAGAAAGAAGGAAAGAAAGAAGAATGAAAGGAAGGTGAAAGAAAGCAACATGAAAGACTTGAGAAAGAAGAAAGAAAGAAAGACGAAAGCAGGAAGAAGAAAGAAAGAAGAAAGAAAAGAAAAGAAAGAAAAGAAAGGAAGAAAAGCAAGAATGAAGGAAAGACGTGAAAGACGCAAAAAAGAAGAAAGAAATAAGGAAAGAATGAAGGAAACAAGGAGAGAAAAATGAAAGTGAAAAGACGAAAGAAAGAAAGAATGGGAAAGAAAGAAAAAGAGAAAGGAAGACTAAAGTAAAGAAAGGAAGGAAAGAGAGAAAGAAAGATGAAAGAAACAAAGACAGAAGAAAGTAAAATGAAGGAAAGAAGAAGGAAAGAAAGAAAGGAAGGCAAAAGAAGAAACAAGCAAGAAAGACAGAAAAAAAGAATGAAAGGAAAAAGAAAAAATGAAGGAATGAAAGAAGAATGAAAGGAAGGTGAAACAAAGAAATGAAAGTGAAAGACATGAGAAAGAAGAAAGTATGAAAGACGAAAGCAGGAAGAAGAAGGAAAGAAGAAAGAAAAGAAAAGACATGAAATAAAGGAAGAAAAGAAAGAAAGAATGTATGAAAGACATGAAAGATGCAAAAAAGAAAACAGTAAGAAACAAAGAATGAAGGAAACAAGGAGAGAAACATGAAAGTGAACAGACAAAAGAAAGAAAGAATGGGAAAGAAAGAAAAAGAAATGAAGAATAAAGGAAAGAAAGGAATGAAAAAGTGAAAGAAAGATGAAAGAAACCAAGAAAGAAGAAAGTAACATGAAGGAAAGAAGAACGAAAGTAAGAGAGGAAGACAAAAGAAGAAAGACAAAAGACAGAAAAAAAGAATGAAAGAAGAAAGAAAGAATGAAGGAAAGAAAGAATGAAAGGAAGGTGAAAGAAAGAAATGAAGGTGAAAGGCTTGAGAAAGAAGAAAGAAAGTAAGACGAAAGCAGGAAGAAGAAAGACAGAAGAAAGAAAAGAAAAGAAAGGAAATAAAGGAAGAAAAGAAAAAAAGAATGAATGAAAAACACCAAAGACGCAAAAAAGAAAATAATAAGAAAGAAAGAATGAAGGAAACAAGGAGAGAAAATTCAAAGTGAAAAGGCAAAGGAAATAAAGAATGGGGAAAAAAAAAAAAGAGAAAGGAAAACTAAAGGAAAGAAAGGAAGGAAACAGAGAGAGAAAGATGAAAGAAACAACGAAAGAAGAAAGTAAAATGAAAGAAAGAAGAACGAAAGAAAGGAAGGCAAAAGAAGAAAGAAGAAGGAAAAACAGAAAAAAGAATGAAAGAAGAATGTAAGAATGAAGGAAAGAGAAGAACGAAAGGAAGGTGAAAGAAAGAAAGATGAAAGACTTGAGAAAGAAGAAAGAAAGATGAAAGCAGGAAGAAGTAAGAAAGAAGAAAGAAAAAAAAGAAAGGAAAGAAAGGAAGAAAAGAAAGAAGCATGAATGAAAGACATGAAAGACGCAAAAAAGAAGAAAGAAAAAATGAAGGAAACAAGGAGAGAAAAATGAAAGTAAGACGAAAGAAAGAGAGAATGGGAAAGAAAAAGAGAAAGGAAGACTAAAGGAAAGAAAGGAAGTGAAGAGAGAAAGAAAGATGAAAGAAACAAAGAAAGGAGAAAGTAAAATGAAGGAAAGGAGAACGAAAGAAAGAAAGGAAGGCAAAAGAAGAAAGAAGAAGGAAAGAAAGAAAAAAATAAGAATGAAGGAAAGAAAGAAGAATTAAAGGAAGGAGAAAGAAAGCAAGATGAAAGACTTGAGAAAGAAGAAAAAGAAAGACAAAAGCAGGAAGAAGAAAGAAAGAAGAAAGAAAAGAAAGGAAAGAAAGGAAAAAAAGAAAGAATGAATGAATGAAAGACATGAAAGATGAAAAAAGACGATAGAAAGACAAGAGGAATGAAGGAAACAAGGAGAGAAAAATGGAAGTGAAAAGACAAAAGAAAGAAAGAAAGAATGGGAAAGAAAGAAAAAGAGAAAGGAAGACTAAAGGAAAGAAAGGAAGGAAAGAGAGAAAGAAAGATGAAAGAAACAGAGAAAGAAGAAAGTAAAATGAAGGAAAGAAGAACGAAAGAAAGAAAGGAAGGCAAAAGAAGAGAGAAGAGAGATAGACAGAAAAAAAGAATGAAAGAAGAAAGTAAGAATGAAGAGAAGAAACAAGAATGAAACGAAGGTGAAACAAAGAAAGATGAAAGACTTGAGAAAGAAGAAAGAGAGAAAGATGAAAGCAGAAAGTAGAAAGAAAGAACAAAGAAAAGAAAGGAATGAAAAGGAGAAAAGAAAGAAAGAATGAATGAAAGACATGAAAGAAGCAAAAAAGATGAAAAAAAGAAAGAAAGGATGAAGGAAACAAGGAGAGAAAAATGAAAGTGAAAAGACAAAAGAAAGAAAGAAAGAATTTGAAAGAAAGAAAAAGAGAAAGGAAGACTAAAGGAAAGAAAGGAAGGAGACAAAGAAAGATGAAGGAAACAAAGAACGAAGAAAGTAACATGAAGGAAAGAATAACGACAGAAAGAAGGGAATGCAAAAGAAGAAACAAGACAGAAAGACGAAAAAAGGAATGAAAGAATACAGTAAGAATGAAGGAAAGAAAGAAGAATGAAAGGAAGGTGAAAGAAAGAAAGATGAAAGACTTGAGAAAGAAGAAAGAGAGAAAGACGAAAGCAGGAAGAGGAAAGAAAGAAGAAAGAAAAGAAGAGAAAGGAAGGAAAGGAAGAAAAGAAGGAATGAATGAAAGACATGAAAGACGCAAAAAAGAAGAAAGAAAGAAAGAAGGAAGGAAACAAGGAGAGAAAAATGAAAGTGAAAAGACTAAAGAAAGAAAGAAAGAATGGGAAAGAGAAAGAGAAAGGAAGACCTAAGGAAAGAAAGGAAGGAGAGAAAGAAAGATGAAAGAAGAAAGTAAAATGAAGGACAGAAGAATGAAAGAAAGAAAGGAAGGTAAAAGAAGAAAGAGGAAAGAAAGGCAGAAAAAAAGAATGAAAGAAGAAAGTAAGACTGAAGGAAAGGAAGAATGAAAGGAAGGTGAAAGAAAGAAAGATGAAAGAGTTGAGAAAGAAGAAAGAAAGACGAAAGCAGGAAGAAGAAAGAAAGAAAAAAGAAAAGAAAAGAAAGGAAAGAAAGGAAGAAAAGAAAGTAGAATGAACGAAAGACATGAAAGATGCAAAAACGAAGATACAAAGAAAGGAAGAATGAAGGAAACAAGGAGAGAAAAATGAAAGTGAAAAGAGAAAAGAAAGAAGGTTGGAAAGAAAGAAAAAGGAAAGGAAGACTAAAGGAAAGAAAGGAAGGAAAGAGGGAAAGAAAGATGACAGAAACAAAGAAAGAAGAAAGTAAAATGAAGGATAGAAGGACGAAAGAAAGAAAGGAAGGCAAAAGAAGTCAGAAGTAAGAAAGACAGAAAAAAAGAATGAAAGAAGAAAGTAAGAATGAGGGAAAGAAAGAGTGAAAGGACGGTGAAAGAAAAAAGGATGAAAGACTTCAGAAAGAAGAAAGAAGAAAGCAGGAAGAAGAAAGAAAGGAAAGAAAGGAAAAAAAGAAAGAGGAATGAATGAAAGGCATGATAGAGGCAAAAAATAAGAAAGAAAGAAAGAATGAAGGAAACAAGGAGAGAAAAATGAAAGTGAAAAGACAAAATAAAGAAAGAAAGAATGGGAAAGAAAGAAAAAGAGAAAGGAAGACTAAAGGAGAGAAAGGAAGGTAAGACTGAAAGAAAGATGAAAGAAACAAACAAAGAAGAAAGTAATATGAAGGAAAGAAGAACGAAAGAAAGACAGGAAGGCAATAGAAGAAAGAAGAAATAAAGACAGAATAAAAGGATGAAAGACGAAAGAAAGAAGGAAAGAAGAATGAAAGGAAGGTGAAAGAAGGAAAGAAAGATTAAAGACTTGAGGAACAAGAAAGAAAGAAAGAAGAAAGCAGGAAGAGGAAAGAAAGAAGAAAGAAAGGAAGAGAAAGGAAAGAAAGGAAGAAAAGAATGAATGAATGAAAGACATGAAAGACGCAAAAAAGAAGATACAAAGAAAGAAAGAATGAAGGAAACAAGGAGAGAAAAATGAAAGTGCAAAGACAAAAGCAAGAAAGAAAGAATGGGAAATAATGAAAATGAGAAAGGAAGACTGAAGGAAAGAAAGGAAGGAAACAGAGAAAGGAAGATGAAAGAAACATAGAAAGAAGTCAGTAAAATGAAAGAAAGAGGAACGAAAGAAAGAAAGGAAGGTAAGAGAAGAAAGACAGAAAAAAGAATGAAAGAAGAAAGAATGAAGGAAAGAAAGAATGAAAGGAAGGTGAAAGAAAGAAAGATGAAAGACTTGATATAGAAGACAGAAAGACAAAAAAGGGAAGAAGAAAGAAGAAAAGAAAAGAAAGGAATGAAAAGGAGAAAAGAAAGAAAAAATGAATAAAACAAAGAAAAGAAGAAAAAAGGAAAAAAGAAAGAAAGGATGAAGGAAACAAGCAGAGAAAAATGAAAGTGAAAAGACAAAAGCAAGGAACAAAGAATGGGAAAGAATGAAAATGAGAAAGGAAGACTGAAGGAAAGAGGGGAAGGAAAGAAAGAAAGGAAAAAAAAAGAACCAAAGAAAGAAGAAATTAAAAAGAAGGAAGGAAGAAGGAAAGAAAGAAAAGAAGCAAAGGAAAAAAGAGGAAAGAAAAAGAAAAAAAAAAAGAAGAAAGAAAGAAGGAGGAAAAAAAAAAGAAGGAAAGGAAGGTGAAAGAAAGAAAGACCAAACACATGAGAAAGAAGAAAGATAGACGAAAGCAGGAAGCAGAAAGAAAGAAGAAAGAAAAGAAAAGAAAGGAAAGAAAGGAACAAAAGAAAGGTGAATCAATGAAAGACATGAAAGACGCAAAAAAGAAGATAGAAAGAAAGAAAGAATAAAGGAAACAAGGAGAGAAAAATGAAAGTGAAAAGACAAAAGAAAGAAAGAAAGAATGGGAAAGAAAGAAAAAGAGAAAGGAAGACTAAAGGAAGGAAAGAAGGAAAATAAGATGAAAGAAACAAAGAAAGAAGAAAGTAAAATGAAGGAAAGAAGAATGAAAGAATGAAAGGAAGGGAGAAGAAGAAAGAAGAAAGAAAGGCAGAAAAAAAGAATGAAGGAAGAAAGAAAGAATGAAGGAAAGAAAGAAGAATGAATGGAAGGTGAAAGAAACAAAAGAAAAAAGAGTTGAGAAAGAAGAAAGAATGAAAGGCGAAAGCAGGAAGACGAAGGAAAGAAGAAGAAAAAGAAAAGAAAGGAAGAAAGGAAGAAAGAAAGAATGAATGGAACATGAAAGGCGCAAGAAGATAGAAAGAAAGAACGAATGACGGAAACAAGGAGAAAAAATGAAAGTGAAAAGACAGAAAGAAAGAATGGGAAAGAAAGAAAAACATAAAGGAAGACTAAAGGAAACAAAGGAATGAAAGAGACAAAGAAAGATGAAAGAAACAAAGAAAGAAGAAAGTAATATGAAGAAATGAAGAAAGAAAGAAAGAAAGGAAAGAAAAAGAAGAAAGAAGAAAGAAACACAGAAAAAAGCATGAAAGAAGAAATATAGAATGAAGGAAAGAAATAAGAAAGAAAGGAAGGTGAAAGAAAGAAAGAAAAATGAAAGACTTGAGAAAGAATAAAGAAAGATGAAAGCAGGAAGAACGAAAGAAAGAAGAAAGAAAAGAAAAGAAAGGAAAGGAAGGAAGAAAAGAAAGAATGAATGAATGAAAGACATGAAGGACGCAAAAAGGAACACGGAATGAAAGGAAGAATAAAGGAAACAAGGAGAGAAAAATGAAAGTGAAAAGATAAAAGCAAGCAAGAAAGAATGGGAACGAAAAAGAGAAATGAAGACTAAAGAAAAGAAAGAAAGGAAAGAGAGAAAGATGAAAGAAACAAAGAAAGAAGAAAGTAAAATGAAGGAAAGAAGAACGAAGAAAGAAAGGAAGGCAAAAGAAGAAAGTAGAAAGAAAGATAGAAAAAAGAATGAAAGAAGAAAGTAAGAAAGAAGGAAAGAAAGAAGAATGAAAGGAAGGAGAAAGAAAGCAACATGAAAGACTTGAGAAAGAAGAAAGAAAGAAAGACGAAAGCAGGAAGAAGAAAGAAAGAAGAAAGAAAAGAAAAGAAAGGAAAGAAAAGAAGAAAAGCAAGAATGAAAGAAAGACGTGAAAGAAGGAAAAAAGAAGAAAGAAAAAAGGAAAGAATGAAGGAAGGAAGGAGAAAAAAATGAAAGTAAAAATACAACAGAAAGAAAGAAAGAATGGGAAAGAAAGAAAAAGAGAAAGGAAGAATAAAGTAAAGAAAGGAAGGAAAGAGAGAAAGAAAGATGAAAGAAACAAAGACAGAAGAAAGTAAAATGAAGGAAAGAAGAAGGAAAGAAAGAAAGGAAGGCAAAAGAAGAAACAAGCAAGAAAGACAGAAAAAAAGAATGAAAGGATAAAGAAAAAATGAAGGAATGAAAGAAGAATGAAAGGAAGGTGAAACAAAGAAATGAAAGTGAAAGACATGAGAAAGAAGAAAGTATGAAAGACGAAAGCAGGAAGAAGAAGGAAAGAAGAAAAAAAAGAAAAGACATGAAAAAAAGGAAGAAAAGAAAGAAAGAATGTATGAAAGACATGAAAGATGAAAAAAAGAAAACAGTAAGAAACAAAGAATGAAGGAAACAAGGAGAGAAACATGAAAGTGAACAGACAAAAGAAAGAAAGAATGGGAAAGAAAGAAAAAGAAATGAAGACAAAAGGAAAGAAAGGAATGAAAAAGTGAAAGAAAGATGAAAGAAACCAAGAAAGAAGAAAGTAACATGAAGGAAAGAAGAACGAAAGTAAGAGAGGAAGGCAAAAGAAGAAAGACAAAAGACAGAAAAAAAGAATGAAAGAAGAAAGAAAGAATGAAGGAAAGAAAGAATGAAAGGAAGGTGAAAGAAAGAAATGAAGGTGAAAGGCTTGAGAAAGAAGAAAGAAAGTAAGACGAAAGCAGGAAGAAGAAAGACAGAAGAAAGAAAAGAAAAGAAAGGAAAAAAAGGAAGAAAAGAAAGAAAGAATGAATGAAAGACATGAAAGACGCAAAAAAGAAAATAATAAGAAAGAAAGAATGAAGGAAACAAGGAGAGAAAATTCAAAGTGAAAAGGCAAATGAAATAAAGAATGGGGAAGAAAGAAAAAGAGAAAGGAAGACTAAAGGAAAGAAAGGAAGGAAACAGAGAGAGAAAGATGAAAGAAACAACGAAAGAAGAAAGTAAAATGAAGGAAAGAAGAACGAAAGAAAGGAAGGCAAAAGAAGAAAGAAGAAGGAAAAACAGAAAAAAGAATGAAAGAAGAATGTAAGAATGAAGGAAAGAGAAGAACGAAAGGAAGGTGAAAGAAAGAAAGATGAAAGACTTGAGAAAGAAGAAAGAAAGATGAAAGCAGGAAGAAGTAAGAAAGAAGAAAGAAAAAAAAGAAAGGAAAGAAAGGAAGAAAAGAAAGAAGCATGAATGAAAGACATGAAAGACGCAAAAAAGAAGAAAGAAAAAATGAAGGAAACAAGGAGAGAAAAATGAAAGTAAGACGAAAGAAAGAAAGAATGAGAAAGAAAAAGA
>NW_027332175.1:0-12500 GCF_040802235.1 Manis javanica
AGATAGTCAAAAGTCCTGTGACCTACTTCAATGGGGGACTAGTTCTCTAAATCCTTTTGGTGAAAATCCAGTCTACTTATTGAGCTCCTTATCTTACAAAATTTGCAGGTTTGGTTTTGTTTTGTTTTTAAACCTGACTCCCCGAAACAGAAGAAATCTGTCTTCTGCAGTACGGCCTGGCTTTCAATGACTGGTGCTAGACTTGTAGCTGCATTTTCTTTCCAGGCCCCTGGACACACACAGTGCCTATCATTTCAGAGCCTTCATTCAGCCCTGTTAGTCTGGGGCCGTCGAATCCTCTACCCAGTTGTGTAAACTGCTCACCCTCAGAGTGTATTCTTGAGAACTGAGACACTTTGGGTCAAATGAGCTAAAAGGAAACAAGGCCATTGGATATCAGTGACTCAGATCTTTGTGTCGGTTTATCTGTCTGTCGGTGTACATGTTCTTTTATGAAAAGTATTGCTAGCTGTCGTCATTACATCTCGATCTGTGTGTCTGTGTGTCTAAGTGGGTCAATGAGAAATGTATCTCTACCTCCGGAGGGTATTAACAAAACTGATTTACAGACAAGCGCTTGTGAAAATCGGGCGTTCTAAAACTTCCAGGAAATTCTAATAATACAAGATGTTAGGCGTGAATGCTACCTTAAGTGGAACTGAAATGGACGTGTCCTTAGGATTATCAGCTGCGTCAGTTCACCTGCAGTCATTTAGGTGCATGTTATCTGCTAAATCTTTCAAGAATAAGATGCTTAGAGGCTTGACTCTGTCTCACATTCAGTCAAGGTTTCGTAAGCGGTCTAGCATAGTTAAGAATAGGTCAACTGAGTGTGTAGCAGGGGAACAGAACAGCTCACTAGTAATTGTGTGTGACAGTGTGTATACCCACCTACAGCCTGAGAATTTTGGTCGTAACCTAAAATCTTACAGTTTTGCTCGGTTTAGACATACTTACTCTGTGCCGAGTGGGATCGTGCCGTAAAGCACGCGATTCCGGAAATTATTCAAGGTGCTCATCCATTTGTCAATCTAAAGAATGCTAGTGTGACAGTTTACAGTAGCCTACTTCTCAGTGTTCACTGAAAATTGAAGTTCCTAATGGTTTTTTTGAATTTTACCTCAAACTATTCAAAGTCATGAGGAAAACTTTTGTGCGTGCAAAAAAAATGGGTCTTTGGATAAAAGGAAGTAATAACCTTGTTCTAAAGTACAGCTGTTTCTTAAAAGAGGGAGAACACGGATGTGTAAGGAAAGTTGTGGAAGGCTTGTGGAAAAGTGGATATAGTCATGCTCTGTGAAATAAAAGCGAATGAGTCTTGATATCAAGGACACGGCAAAATCCGAATTTTGTTTTCAGTGAAAAAGACAACGTTTTCTTGAACGGTTAGTCAGTCTGCTGCTCTTCATGTGGAAAGATTGCAAGAGGTTTTCGCATTGTTTTATCAAAGCAGTTCCTCATGCTGAAAGTCTCAAGGAGTCGTCTGAGTATTGAAGAAAATGAGATCTCCCTATGAAAAGGACTAAAAGCTAAACGTTGTTCACGACTGTGGAACCCTCTCTATTTGCCTTTGAGGTATTTTGTGGTCGCTCTGGTTAAGTGGATAAGTATGGCTTCTTGGCAACGTATCTATCATCTTACTGAAGCAAGTGCGGAAGAAACTTTCTTCTGACAGCGTCCCAGCATCAAGTTCAAAAAGGTGCTTATTAGCCTCTACCTACCTCTGATATTCTCCAGAGGGCCCCTGGAACATGTCAGAGGAATTTTTTCTCCTCGTCGGGGAAAATATCTGGCTATTTTGGCCTATTTCTCTGACACACACACACACACACACACACACACACACACACACACACACACACACACAGACATTTCTTTATTTGTTTATTTCTTTACCTGGAGAGCACTGCCAAAGGGAATGATGCTAAACTTTGTGACTGAATGTTTTGTGTTACAACAATATCCGGATTTCCTTATGTCCACTGTCTTAGAGTAAGCTCTCTCATCAGATCTTTAACCATTGTCATTTGTAAGTCTTTTTTCATCTCTAGTCACTGGTTTATTACTCCTAAGCCAGTCGAGAACTGAGAACTACATTTCAGCAGAACAGGTATTAGTTACCTAGGGCTACGTCAACTAAGGAAGATGATTTTGTGGCCTTTTGTTTCAAGTGTTGCTGATAAGCTGCCAACAGTTTAGTCAATGACTATCTGTATAAGCAGACTTGAAACTTCATCTTCCTACCTGATCCCTCCAGAATTTAAAAACTCTCCGTGACTATTTTTATACCTCGTGGCAGTCTGTTTATTCGCATGATTTCAATAGGAATCAGCTTTCCCTGTCAGAGGACCCGTTAAAAACACTGGTTATATTAGCAAGGCTTTGACTGGAATGTGATACCCGAGAGGCACGTGTGTAAACTCAGATAGGAACGGACAGCTTTAAGGAACTAAGGCTGTCTTGATAAAGCCAACAAAGCCCCTTGGAAGAGCAGGCCTGGTACCTTGCTTACAGGGTTCCCAGCAGCCTGATGAGGTTGAGTGAGGAAGGTCACTTCCTGGCAGGTACGGGAACCTCAGGATGTCTCGGGGACCTCCAGAAGGGAGGAATTCGCCCAAATCCACAGGCACTGCAGGCACAACCCCATGGCTAGTCTGGCTTGGCTATCTGGCCTCACGGGGGCCCTTGAAAGTTCCATCTGAAATTCCTTGTGAAAAGTGCCAGTAAAGCCCATTTTAAAAGGCCTATGTAACCGATGGCTCCTCTTGATGCATTTATGCAAATAATCGAGCCAAAGGCGAGTGATTTTCTAGAGGAAAGTATCGTTTCAATCACACCGCCTTTATCTGTACTACATCCTACTACCAGTCACTGGGACAGAAACTGAATTCAGAATTCTAGTTTCCCCAGAAAATATCTGGCTACGATTCTCCAGATGTGTTAGTTTCTCCCCCCCCCCCCCCCGCCCCATCATTTCTATTAAAGTTTCACTCTTTCCGGTTCTCATATTCCACCATGCATTCTTCATCTCATCACGTTGGTCCTTCCGGAATGGAAAATCCAACTGCAGATGTTGCTATTTAACCTAATAACGCCATTGGTTCTATCTTGCCTAGAGGCCACAACACTGCACATAGTCATAGAAAAGGAACCCGGAATAGAAGTGCCCATCTTCCGAGGGCCTCCTCAACTGACCGCTGATGGAGACCTGACTGCGCCCTTTAGTGCACCCCTTCTCAGCATGGAGCAGCCAGAGCGGTCGTCATCGCCCCCTTTCCCTAGCAGCAGCTAGGGTCTCCATCTGTAGAGGGGGGAATGAGACAGGGACCGTGGGCTTAGACAGGGTAGGGTGAGGGCCTCCGGAGAAAGCAAGGCAAGACATTCACGGTCAAAGCCACGTCACAATCCATGTAAAGTCCCTATCGAAACTCTGTGTTCAGCGGTATGCAGAGTGGAGGTCACACTAATTGTGTAGGGTCGAGACACTAGACTAGGAATGTAGACATCTTCAGTGAGATCAGTTCAAGGTCAGAAGGCCAGGAGCGACTCGGCCCGGAATGTTTTCAGTGTTCGGCAAGGTGATCTCAGCATAACCCGTGACTTCACTGTCAACAGCCCTGGCAGACAGACAACAACCCAGCCGGCCCATCTTGAGGGCAGGGCAGCGCACGGCAGGTGGTGTAAGTCCACACCCTAAGCCCTCAAAATTCTCAAAAATCCTCCACTGCCTCTAAATCCCCTAGACAGCACACCACTGCAGACTCTCTTGTCCCCTCCTGGGGTGAGCCAGGAGCCCCTTCTGTCCCGTCCGCCCCCCCCACCCCCCAAACACCACCACCTCTCTCACTGTATTTCTAAACAAAGAAAGCCTCTCCCTGGCTCTCCTACCTTGGGTGTCTGTGAAACTCATCCTTGGACTTTGCAAACAAGAACCCTGGCATCGTCAACTCAAAGAATCGGGTGGCCACTGGAAAGACTTCCTAGCTTTCTCCACCTACGTGGTTATCCTCCATGGGGTTCTTTCCCTCTGGGTACCTAGTTTCTCCCTGGCCTTCAGAGTCAAGAAGACCCTTCACCAGAAAACTCCCAGGGGGGTGCTGAATATCACCTTCCGATCTTGCCAGGTAGTGACTCCGAAACTACTCACTCTTCTTTCTTTGAAAATATCTTGTCGGTTTCCAGCCAGGACAGAGATGAAATATCTTTGGCACTATTGAAAAACACCCCATTGGCTGTAAGGGGTTGAACTCCCCAAAGAGGGTGCACAGAGGACATGACCCTCTGAGGCTCCAGAGCCACTGGCAGAGACAGCAGCAGGGAGGAATGGACACCCCACCCACCCTGGCCATAGGTGCCAGGTAGGCAGAAAGCCAAGCCCAGGTGTAGGATGTTCTGAAAAACAGTGAAACAAAGAAAAGAAAGAAAGAAAGAACGAAAGAAAGAAAGAAAAAGAAAGGGTAAGAAGGCAGTGGCTATTTACCTGGGAGACAAAGGCTCCTCCTTAACAAATATGTCTGGATTTGGAAAGGAAGAGGCAGTGTTATTATCCTGCCTTGCTTGGACCCTACAGACACAGATTCGGAAGAGCTGCTTCCGGCAAAGATGTGGGCTTCTGCCAGTTCTTCCAGGATGCTCTCTCTACAGGCTCTGGTCCCTACCAGATTTCCCCTTAGTGGCTGTGGAAGGGAACAAAGTAGCAGTTGGAGTTACATTCAGCGTTACAGTCCTTCCTTTCTCCCCCACACTGACTTCACATCCTCCCCCCCCCCCCCCCCCCATATTTTCTCCCCCCTCATACATATCCTATCAAGGCTTCTTTGTCATTCGCTTTCTGTAACGACGCTTTCATCGAGGCTATCTATGCTGGGATCTGGAAGACTTTGCTTAGATTCTAGTTGGAATGCTCCTCCTAGTGGCCAAAGTTCTTCTAGGTCGTCATCACCCTGAGGGCTGGCAGCGATTTTTCAGAGCCCTCGCTGGAACCCGTGGGATTTTCTAACATATTTTGCTCCAGCCGTGTCTGGCCACCAATGGTGCTGTCACTCACTTTTCTGTCCCATCGCTCCCAGGGTCTCCAACAGGATGGTTATGAAGCTAACTCTTCAGCACGTACAATGAGCTGAGGACGATTTGGCTAGATACTCACAGCCTCCAGACCCATGGTTTCTGGTGACGGAAGGTGGCGCCCCTGCCTAACTTTTTCAAGTTTCTAGGATTCTCCTCCCTGCTGCCCACTGACAAATCCAAAACTCTCTGGAGACCGACATGGAGAGGGAGACAGAGGGAGAGAGGGAGAGAGGGGGAGAGAGAGGGGGGGGGGGCGGGGAGAGATGGAGATGGAGATGCATGTCGGAAGACATCAAAGGGCTTCGTGAGCCCTGTACGATGCTAGCCAGAAGGAGGGGACTGGACTGAGGCCTGGGACAGGGACAGGAGGAGTCTGCTTCACCAGCAGCAGCCGGGCACGGTGAACGGGATCCCTGTGTCCGCCCGCCTCAAGAAACAGGGCATGTTTAAGAAGGGTGCGGGGCCTGGAGGGGAGTTTGGGGGTTGGGGGGCAGGCCCACACCCCACACCCCAAAAGCGTGTCCCAGGTGTTCCAGTTGCACATTGCACTTGCACGGGGGAAGCGTGGGGACCCGTTTCCAGGTGGGGTGTGTGTGATGTGTGAGGTCAAGGGGCTTTGGTGAAGATTGTCCCGCCGTTTGGTTTTGCTCGCTGGCTGGCTGGCTGGCTGGCTGGCTGGCTGGCTGGCTCGGCCCCCGACCCCCCATCGCCCGGCCCTGGCGTCTTTTTCCAGGGCATGGATGTCTGACAGCCCTGATCCCCGTGGGCAGGGAGGCAGTCGGTCAGGGCTTTCCTCCCGTGAGTGGCCTTGGCACACCTTTGCGGGTAGGGTGGGGGCGTTGTGTATTTTCCTCGGTCGGCTCTTGCCTCTGCCGCCACAAAGAATGGAAGTGCAGAGACACGGTAATGAAGCAGCAGACCAAACGTTTTAGTGTAAGTGACTGAAAGAAAGAGAGGAAAAGTGCAGGCCACCTCAGGGAGGAGGGGCGCCCTCGCCCTGAGAGGTTTCCGTTTTATTGGAAGAGATCAAGTGCACACTTGGAGAGAGGGGAGTGTGAGCTACCTCATCGCAGAGAAGAGGCGTGAGATACAGTTTGAAGGCATGAGCTTAGAAAGTGCGGGCGAGCTCAGAGAGAGGAGCGCACCTACGGTTTCAGAGTCGGGTTTTTTTTTTTTTTTTTTTTTATAGGCTAGGCAGTGGACGATGATCAGGAATGCTGCGACCCCGGGCCAGTTGCTGACCGGCCAAAGTGCCCCAGAATATTCATCTTTGTTCAGACATTAAGTTTCTTCCTTCCTTCCTTCCTTCCTTCCTTCCTTCCTTCCTTCCTTCCTTCCTTCCTTCCTTCCTTCCTTCCTTCCTTTCCTTCCTTCATCCCTCCCTCCCTCCCTCCCTCTCCTCCTCCTCCTCCTCCTCCTCCTTTCTCCCCCACACTGACTTCACATCCCCCCCCCCCACCCCCTTGTCCAAGGTTGCACAGCTGCTCAGTGGTTGAACTGGGACATTAACTCAAGTCCATTGGGTCCAAATGGAACAATAACACTGGAACTGGAAACGTTTTAGTAGCAAAAATAACTATCAGAACAACTAGTAATGTGCCCTGGACACTTGCTGTGTGCCGGGCACCTTGCTCAGCTCGCCGTTGTTCATGCAGGCCTCACACCAACCTCCTCCTCGTCCTCCTCGTCCTCCTCGTCCTCCTCGTCCTCCTCTTCCTCCTCCTCCTCCTCTTCTTCTTCTTCTTCTTCTTCTTCTTCTTCTTCTTCTTCTTCTTCTTCTTCTTCTTCTTCTTCTTCTTCTTCTTCTTCTTCTTTCACACAAGAAAATATACTTCGTCGATCCCTCTCCTGAATAATCAGCTTCTGTGTGGAAACATATTAGTCAAGATGGTCTGCCTTGCCTCCAGTGGGGGCTGAGGCACCATCGGTTTGATTAAAATGCAATCTTAGCTTTAAGACAGAATTCTTCTTGAAGAGGCTGGTGCTTTGAGCAGGTGCTCAAGTCAGTCTGACGCTGGTATGTGCTCACTGACACGAGAAAAGCATAGGCTATGGCTGAGATGCTTTTCTTCACCTGGGGAGTATTCACACTTCTAGGCCAAGTTGCTCCTGGGCTGTGAGATTTGTATCTTTTAACTGGTTTACTCTCTGAGGCCCTTGTAATACGCTTACCGGCCTTCTCCTCTTCCCAGCCCGCTCCTCTCTCTGTGTTCCTGCCAAACACATGTGCCCGGAGTTCTGTTGGGTTTACGCCGGTTTTGTGGGGGTGTCTGTCCATCGGCCGACATCATGACGAGGTCTCCGTGGGGTTGGAGCCTTTCCTTTATTCCTGTTTCCTGACAAGGCCGTCTGTGGCGATTCCGGTGACTTTGCCTGTCCCTCCCTAGGTCTTTAGGAAGAGAAACGTGTCCTTACAAAGAACACCCACCGTGTGTATATATACACGTGGAATCATAGGTATAGGTGTCTATGGGTACACGGGCACGCACGCCTATGAACGCGTGAGCGTATGCATGCGTGCTTACGTGTATGTGCGTGCTTACTCTTTTCTTTCAATGCCAGAGGAAAATGCTACTCCTTGTGCTTGTTCTTCTTCTTGCTCTTGTCGTTGTTGTTCTTGCTCCTCTTTTCTTTCTTCTTGGTGTCCTTTCTTATCTTCTTCTTTCTTCTTGTTCTTTACCTCTTTTCTTCTTCTTCCATCTTCTACTTATTTGCTTTTTTTCTCTCTCCTTCTTCCTGTTCATGTGCCTCTTCTTTCTTCTTCTTCTTCCTTCTGTTGCTTTTCTTTCTCTCTCTCGCTCTCTCATCCTTTCTCCTTCCTTTTTTCCCTTCCTTTCTCTTTCTCTGCTGTCTTCCCCCCCTTTCTCTGTTCTCTCTCCCTCTCCCTCTCCCTCTCCCTCTCTCTCTCTCTCTCTCTCTCTCTCTCTCTCTCTCTCTCTCTCTCTCTCTCCTCTCCTCTCCTGTTCCTCCCTCCCTCCCTCCCTCCCTCCCTGTCTCCCTCCCTCCCTCCCTCCCTCCCTTCCTTTTCTTTGGGGTGGGGATATCATTAGTGTACAACTACATGAGCAGCATGATGTTTACTATGCCTTCCCCATCACCACGTCCCCCCCTCACCACCCCCGACCCCGACATGCCGCATGACGGTCACTGTCCATGAGCGTAGTAAGATGCTATAGAATCGCCACTTGTCTTCTCTGTGTTGTATGACCCCCCCCCCCCACATTATGTCTGCCAATAGTAATGTCCCCCCTTTCCTCCCCCCCTTGTCCCTCCCTTCCCACCCACCCTCCCCAGTCCCTTTCCCTTTGGTAACGGTTAGTCCATTCTTGGGTTCTGTGAGTCTACTGCTGTTTTGTTCCTTCAGTTTGTATTCTTTGATGTTGATGTTGGAAGGTCTTCTTCATGTGGTACCGTAATTCGTTTTCTGGGTAGCCAGATTAGGCTTTGGTCCTCGGTATGAACACAAACCACCCCTTTGCCCGCCCTCTGATGGGACCTTTATACCGTGGTGAGGAACCGATTGGAGACCGCCACACAGGAACTGCCTCTTATTTTATTTCATGTCATGTCATGTCATGTCATGTCATGTCATGTCATGTCATGTCATGTCATGTCATGTCTCATGTCACGTCGTTTCATTTCAGAGAACGAAATATGATCCGAGAAATGTACTCCAGGGTGGCCGTTTCTGACGAGATTCGTTCTTCCTAGGCGACAGCGTGGGGGTGAGTTTCCGTCGGTGGGTGTCCTCCTTCCTCCCTTTGTATTCCCTCGCGTTGCGGGTGGGTGGGGAGCCCCGGGGCGGCCCGGGATCGGATGGGGGAACCTTCGAGGCGGCCGGTGGCGAGCTCTCGCCGGCCCTGCGATCCGGATCCGTCCCGCGGACGGATCGATCGGCGCCGGTTGTCGGGCGCCACCTGCCGGCCGCTTTTATGCGGCCTGTTCCCTCTCGAGCTGCGGTGACGCCCGGCAAGGGACAGGACGTGGCCACGGTTCCCCGAGGCGGACTTCCAGGAGGACGCGGGCAGTGGGCGCTGCAGGCCCGGTCGTGCTGGGGCGCCGGCGCGCGCTGCGCTCGCCGGAGACTGCAGCCGCGGATTCGCCATCTCCGCCGGTGGCTGTCGCCGCGCTCGCTCCCTCGGTGGCCTGGGCCCTGGGAGGCCGCCCGCACGGGTCGACTAGCAGCCGCCGCCGGTGTCCCTCCGCCCGCGGGGACCCCGGGGACCCCCCCCCCAACCCCGGCCGACCGAGACGCGGCTGCGGCGGAGAGGGAGGGAGACGCAGACGCAGGAGGGAGGGGAGAGAGAGGTGTTCGCGCGCCGTGCCGCGCGCCGCCCTTTCTCTGTTCGTTCTCCGTGGCGTGGCCAGGCGCTCCGTGCGTGTCACGCGTCTGCCCGGGCCTCCGCTCCGCTCGCTCGGCTCGGCGTCCGGCTCCGGAGGTGGGGGCTGTGGCCACGTGGCGTACGGGGTGGTCCCTGTGGGGCTCCGCGGGCCCTGCCTGCGGTCCCTCGTGTGGGATCCGGTCGTCCTAGGCGGCGCTTACGGTTGGGGAGGCGGATTTGGCCCCTTGCCCCGCCGCGCCGGGCCCTCCATTCCGGATGTGTGGATGGGATGGGCCGGCCCGGCCCGGCCGGCCCGGCCGGCCCGGCATGGTTTTCTTTTACAGGAGTCTCGTCTCTTGGAAGGACTCCCCTCCCTCCCTCCCTCCCTCCGGCCGACGTGTCTCGCGGAGGTGGGGACCGACCGGCGGCTGGGACAGGGAAGGGTGACCCCCGACTCCGCTGCCGCTGCCGCTGCCGCTGCCGCTGCCGCTGCCGCTGCCGCTGCCGCTGCCGCTGCCGCTGCCGCTGCCGCTGCCGCTGCCGTGTGTCCCCGGGCCTCCCTGCTGTCGTCCCACCGCCCCGCCGCCTGTCCGACCCCTCCCCCCACCCCCCCACCCCCCCTCCCCCCCCACAGGGTCGACCAGATGGCCCCGGGGGCCCTGGAGCCCTGGTGACAGTGGAGTGATGCTGGGGGGGATTGGGCCCGGTGGCCAGGCCACGCGCTCGGCAGGGCGGGGGACCCCGCTGTCCGTGGGGAGGCCCTGTGATTCCTCTCTGGAGAGGTGGTCCGTTTGTACCTGCAGAGAGGTGCTGACACCCTGTCACTCGGTGCTTGTCGCTGAGGGACTCTGGGACCTCTCTTGGACGCGCGTGGCACGCCTCCGGGCTTCTTGGGCGTGTGTGCGGCCGGCCGGATACCCGGCTCCGCTCCTGTATTCCTGAGGCCGCCGCCCGCGCGGGCCTGTGCGCTGGCTCTTGCCGCGTGTGCTCGGGAAGGTCCCGACCAGGGTGCTGCCACCCTCTGGTGCCTGGTTGCCGCAAGGGCGGTGGGGGAGGAGGAGCCGTGCCGTGTGCGCGTGTGGGTCCTCTGAACGCCCCCGCGTGGTGCTCTCCCTGCCTGCCGTTTGTGTGCCTGGGTCGCCGCGGTCGTGATGGATTCCCCCGCGACCCACCCCTGGAAGCTCTTGTGCCTCCTGCGTCGGGCGCTGGTCTGCTGTGGGGTTCTCTCGACTGCACCGCCCTCCTCTTACTCTTGGGGGGGACGGGCGGGCCTGGTGGAGGCGGAAAGCGGGCCCCCGTCGCCGGTTCCTGTCCTCAGCGGGCCGCCCTCCCCCCCCCCCCCTCTCTCCCACACACGCGGGGGCGTCCCCGTGTGCTCCCGATCGATGTGGTGATCTCGCGCTCTCCTGGGCTGGGCCTGAACCGCGCCAGACCGAGGGACAGACGTTCAGAGCGAACGGGACTGCTCTTCTCGTTGTGCGCGCGGGGCCCCTCGCCTCTTGCCCGGTCCCCGCCCACGCCCCCATCCGCTGCTGGGCGGTGTGGTGTCGGGTGAGAAGGGAAAAGAGAGGCCAGGGGCGTGCAGAGTCCGGCCCGATCTCGTCCTCCCGCCCTCTGCCTGGTGGCGTGGGCGGGCCCGGGGTCCCTGGACGCAGCGGACACCCTCGCCGTTGGCCTGTCGGCCGTGTCCTCGCGGGCGGGCCTCTCTCCCGTGGTAGGGAAGGGAGGCCGCCACGCCGCCACGCGGCGAGCCCTTCTCCGTGGTCCCGCCGGCGTGTGCTGCTCGTTCCTCTGCGGTGCTCCTGGAGCGCTCCGGGTCGCCCGTCAGGTGCCCGAGGCCGAGTGGTGGTGTCGTTCCCCGCCCCCAGCAAGCTTTCCCCTGCTCGGCTTGCTGCTGCCGCAGGGTGGAGTGGAGTTGGGAGAGCAGTGCCTTGCCTTGGAGGCGTTCCCGCGAACGAGGGGGGGTCGAGGCGGTAAGGGAGGCACGCCCGGCCCGCGCCCCTCCCCACCACACCCGTGGTGTGTGGGTAGGGGGGGGTTGTGAGGCCCGGGGCGGTAGGGTGCCTCGTCGTCCCGCTCGCGTGCCGCGGGGGGCCGACTCAGCCAGGCGCTGGCGGCGCGTGAGTGTGCGACTGCTGCGGTGGGCCGAGCCAGGGACGCGGGGGTCCCGTGGCCGTCTTGGGCCGGGCTTACCCGCCTCACTGGCTCCTTTTGTTAGCTCTCTGGCGTGCTGTATTGGACGGGAGGGCCCCGTTGCGCGCCTCCAGTGCCACGCGAGAACAGGGAGGCAAAAGGGCGAGCCTGAGGGCCCCACAGCCCCGGGCTCGCGGCCCCCAGCCGTGACCGCTCATGTCGCCGGCCTGTGCTTAATTTTTTATACCGTTAACATTCTAAAAGAATGTTTTTTTTTACCCCTACCGCAGACCCCTCCCCCCTCCCCCCACCTCCACTCTGAGCCCTCGTGAGGAAGAGCGCGCCCGACCGCCTTGTCCCTTTTCCTTGTCAGCCAGGCGGCCTGGTGTGTGGGTCCGAGCCGTGGTGCTCTGGTGGGTCGGGGAGCGATACGCCCTCGGTGAGAAAAGCCTTCTCTAGCGATCCGAGAGGGTGCCTTGGGGTACCGGACCCCCCAGCCGCTGCCCCTCCTTTTCTGCGCGTAGTGGGCAGAGCTCCCCCTCCCCGGTGGTGAGGGAGTCCGCCGGCCTCCCGCCCCCCCCCTTACCGCAGGTGGCGGGGGTGGAGCTGAGCGCCGCTCTTTGCCTACCGCGGCCCGCGCCTCCCCCTTCGGAATCGGGGGAGGGTCCCGCGGGCCTTGGCCGGGCGTCCGCCACGCGTGGAGGCGCGGTGGGTGGAGCAGGAGGAAGGAAAGGACGGGGCCCGGGTCCCCGAGCCTCCGCGCCCCGCCCCCGCTGCGAGCGGCTGCCCGTCCGCTCCCGTCCCGAGCTGCAACCGGCAGCGGTGCTTTCGGCAGGTGTATGTGGTGTGAGCAGGGGCCGCCTCGTTCGGGCGGCCTCTCCCTGGGGGCCGCGGTCCTGGAGTGGGCCCGCCCGGATGGGTGGAGAGAGGACGGGCAAGGGCAGCAAGAGGCCGGCACCCGCCGCCCTGCTGCTGCGG
>NW_027332175.1:25000-50000 GCF_040802235.1 Manis javanica
TGCCCTACATGCGACCGAGACCGAGTGACGGGTAGGCCTATTCTTTTTCTTTTTTTTTTTTTTTTTTCTTTCAGGTCACTCCCTGCCTCAGCTCCCAGGCCAGGCCGGGTCGACCAGCGGGCTGAGCGGGCGCGTGTGCGGCGCGTCACATGTACTGGGACTGCGATGGACGTGGGTCGCTTGGCGATGACGTCACGGGCAGGCAAGGGCGACGCTGCGAACCTCGGAACCTCTGGACGGGATGAAACCTGCACGGAGTGATCACCCTCCCTCCTCTTCCCTGCTCTACATGTCACCGCCCCTCGCGAGCTACGGCGACCGAGACCGAGTGACACGTAGGTCCATTTTTTTTTTTTTTTTTTTCTCTCAGGTCAGTCAGTCAGTCACTCAGTCACTCAGTCTCAGGCAGTTCGTCCCTCGAGTGTGTCTCACTCACCACTCCGTCAGTCAGTCTCAGTCACCAGTGAGACTCAGTCGGTCACTCGGTCACTCTCAGTTGGTCTGTCTCCCCAACTCGCTGCCTCCCTCTCCCTCTCCCTCTCCCTCTCCCTCCCCCCTCCCTCCCTCCCTCCCTCCCTCCCTCTCTCTCTCTCTCTCTCTCTCTCTCTCTCTCTCCCCCCCCTCTCTCTCCCTCTCTCTCTCCCCCCCCCCCCCTCTCTCTCTCTCTCTCTCTCTCTCTCTCTCTCTCCCCCCCCTCTCTCTCCCTCTCTCTCTCCCCCCCCCCCTCTCTCTCTCTCTCTCTCTCTCTCTCTCTCCCTCTCTCTCTCTCTCTCTCTCTCTCTCTCCCCCCCCTCTCTCTCCCCTCTCTCTCTCCCCCCCCCCTCTCTCTCTCTCTCTCTCTCTCTCTCTCTCTCTCTCTCTCTCTCTCTCTCTCTCTCTCTCTCTCTCGTCCTGCCCTTCCAAAGTGCTTAGCCTTACAATTTTATCTCAACCTTTCCGCATGCCTCTTCTGAGGTGGCTCACACCCCCCTTTGCCGGAGTCCAGCTCCAGAGGGGGGGGGGGGGGTGTGAAGCCCAAAAGGATGAGACAGAGTCGGTGCACGGAGAGACAGCACACAGAGTCAGATGGAGGTGATCTGACAAAGTGCTGATGATAGCTTGATTTATACCATTTTGCACAAGGATAGATATCATGATTTTTTATTTTTCTGTGGATTATTTGATACAGACAATTGATTAATAGGTTTAAACGAGTTCTCCTCCTCCTCCTCCTCCTCCTCCTCCTCCTCCTCCTCCTCCTCCTCCTCCTCCTCCTTCTTCTTCTTCATCATAAACTCATATCTTCATTATGCACCCCCTCTATAGGGCACAGTAAACACCAAACTTCCATTTTCCCTTCCTCTGTGTGGAGACCGACATCTCCCTGACATAAGACACAGGTCTCCGTGACTCCACTACCGAAGGGACTAAACAAGTTCTTCTTACATGGTGAACAACGCAAGGGCATTCATATCATAGAAACTATTTCTGTTTTTTAACTACAAGCCTTCAACTATAAACAATCAAGTCAAGTAAGTATGATGTATGATTGTATTCATTTCTTTTTCATACTTCATAATGTGATTATTTCTGTTCTTTAACTACAAGCCTTCAACTATAAACAATCAAGTCAAGTAAGTGTGATGTATGATTGTATTCATTTCTTTTTCATACTTCATAATGTGATTATAATAAAATATTGATGTACTAGGTAAATGCAAGATATAGAGAGAAGGCATGATTTAGTGCTGTAGGACAGCAAGTGTCGATGATCAGGTTTGTGCATGTAGACTAGGTATTAATCCGAGCAAGACAAGGGCAACAAAACATCCACGGGTGCATGCAGAAGGTTTCTCTCAACACTGGTGACTGGTGGTGGTCGTCACGGGGAGGGGGGGGGGGGGGTGAGGTTCTCAGCCTCACCTCTGCGGGTCCCCATTTTCTCTCCTGATGGCCCCCCTGCCCCTGCCTGCGACTGTGCCTGTCTTAGGTTGTTCCTCCCTTGAGGAATCTGACCCGTCTCTGGCTAACCAGCCATCTTCCCGGGGCCGTACAGGGAGATGTCAAAAGCTGGTAAGTGAGAGAGAAGCCATATTCTTTGAAAAGGTTAGCTTTTTCCTTCTTTGCACATGTATGCCCTGTGGCTTCCAGGCCCAGCACTGGCCTTGCAGTATCTTCACTTCTTGAAAAAGTATGAGATTCGCTAACTTCACATGTAAGGCACACATGCCAGTCAAGGGCTGTAATTAGGAAGGAAGGAAGAAGAAAAACTATAGAAGTAGCAGAGGGAAGAAAACATGAGAAGATTGATGAAGTGTCAGACAGGGTGTATTCAATTCAATATTCTCTCATAACTCTATTTCTATAAAACTCTCCATTACTAGTTTCACTAGCATTTCAATAATAAAACGGGGGTGGTGGGGGGAGGGGTATTCTCAGTGGAAATGGGGTGGTCAATGTTTGACTGACAGTAGGTTTCGGTACTTCGTGCCAGGATCGCCATTGGGCCCCTGCGTGTTCCATTCCTCAGGAGCGCTGTCCTGAAAAGCTCCTGGGAAACTTATGTTCTCATCCTTTCCACACTGCTCAGTGAAAGTTAGTTAAGCCTTAGCCAAAAGGCAGGTCAAAGCAAAGCCGAGAGTATAATAAAAAGAAGCAACATCAAGGTGGGTAATGGGGGGAGCCAGCTGCGAAGGCCCCTGCTTTGTGGGGGTCTTCTTCCAGCCTGACTTTTGCTACACAGCTTGAATGGCATGGCTCCCGCCACCACCCCTTGCTCCAACTTGCTCTCTTTCAATGAAACATAAACCTTTCAGGTTGCCTCTCCTCCCTGAGGCCGTCCACACTTCTTCACTCTTTAGGTAACTATCAATAAACCTTGGACTGTGCTTCATGACTGTGTCTCTGCCCTTCAATTCTTGGTTGCGGCGGGGAGGGGAGAAAAACCCGGGCACAATACACAACGCTTCGCCCTGACAGTTTCACCTACTGCACAGGGAGAGAGACCTCCCCAGACGTGGCTGCCCAGACAACAACACCGTGACTGTGTGGAATGACGCCGAGGACTTCCCTGGGGCGGGCGGGCGGGGGGGGGCGGGGAGCCCCATCGATCTGGAAGATACACGATGAAAACACGGTCCTAGAACAGCGTTGCTTTAGGAGTGAGCGTGATCTCTAGGCCCCACAAGCCAGGGTGGAGGAACTCCCCCCCCCCCCCCCCCCCCCCCCCCCCGCCAGCCCTCCCTCGGCCCTGATCACTCGCTCCGGCCCCTCCCTTACACACACACACACACACACACACACACACACACACACACACACACACACCAACCCCACCCCCCCACCCCACACGCACACCAACCGCCCTCAGCACCCCCGCAACCCCACCCGGACCTTTCCAGGGAAAAACATCTTGTATGGCGTCAGCCTCCACGCCCAGGATTCTCAAAGGGTTAACGGGGTTGCCCGGGTTACGAAAGGGAGGCTGAGTTTGGTCTCCACCTTCAGGAGCGTATCTCAGGAGGTCCCGCCCTTCTCCCCCATTCCCCCATCCCCCACCCCCCGCCGTTTGCATGCTGCAGGCTAAGGGTGGGGGAGTTGAAGAGAGACCTTCAACGGAGAGAAGCCCCGAGGGGGAAGTCAATCGCTCCCATTGAATCGGACGGGGGTGGGGTGAAGTTTCTGCATTTGAAAGGAGCGACTGAAGGAAGGAAGCCCGCTGAAGTCGATCGTCCTGACCCTCCCCTCCCCCACTCCCGAGTGAGCCCGGCTGGCTCGGTGGGAACCGAAAGCTGGGGGTTTCGTGCCGAGGGGTGACCTAAACTCCTGGCCCCCGGGGAAATTGCACACGGGAAAGGCCGACTTGGTATCTCAGACGAGGCGGGGTCAAGGGGATGAGATGCCTGTGGACGACAGGGAGGGAGAGCTGTCCGGTGACCGCCCGCCTTCCCCCTCCTCTGACTGACTGAGAAGAGGGCAGAGGGGAACGGGTGGGGGTGGGGGCAGGACCCGGATGTTACGGTCACAGCCTCTGCCCGGGGGGACTGAGGCTGTGGGGCGGCGGCCCCGCCCTGCCTCCCCTGGACACTCATCGATCCGTTCTGGGACCTGCGGGCAAGAAAAACACGGGCCCGACGGCGGCGTCGCTTTGGCTAGGCGGACTCACCCCAGCAGCGGGGCTTCGTGCCTCACCAAATGGTCGCTGCACTCCCCCAACCCACCCCAGCCCCGACTCCAGCCAAGGAGACAGTCAGGAATTTTTCTGGCTGAGCCTGGGTCAGACACATGAGGTCATGGATGCCACCCCACCCCCAAGAAGATGGAGCCACCCACCCGGGAGGAGACTTTTCGTCCCCACGTGGAGGCGACCCCATCCAAAATAATAATAAAGAAAATGACTGTTTTCTTTGGAAGACTTCCTACCTTGCCCTGCCTTGAAAAAACACTCCCTTTTTCTGTCATCTCTCCTCCTCTCTCTCGTCACTAGGTGGCATGCTTTGCCTGGTTCAGAAATCACTTCCTCCGGCCGAGGAGATCTGCTGCCGGGGACCTACCTTGGCCCAAGTGTGTTTTCGAACAGAACAGTTACGTTCTAGGGGTACCCTTGGTTCGAGGGGATGCGCAAAAAGCCAAACTCCCCTCCCCGCTGACAAGTTCTCGAAACTCTTAGGAGAGCGACCGAGAGGACGGGTCTCGGAGACGGAAAGGCTTCTTGAGCCCTGACAGATGCTAGCCAGCCGGGACTGAGGCCCGGGACGGGGACAAGAATGGTCTGCTTCGCCAGGCGGGCAGGCCTGGTTCACGGGAACGCAATGTCCACCCGCCTCAAGAAACGGGGCATGGTTAGGAGGGTGCGGGGCCGGGGACACCCGCCCGCCTCCAGCAAAAAAAAAAAAAAAAAAAAAAAAGGTTGTCTCCCTCCCTTCCCCTGGGACCACGGCTCCCTCCAGCGGGGCGAGCCCGGGAACGGGTGGTTGGTTGGTCAGTCAGTCCATAGACAAGGCTGGTAGACGACTCGTGGGGGATGGCCAGACGCTGGTCCCACACAAGGGGTGTGGGCGGGGGGTGCGGTGGTTCTGGGGTCCGTCTGGACACTGGCCGGAACGGCTGACGACTGCATGTCAGAAATGTGGAGCTGGCCACTGAGCGAACTGGCCCCTGGCCGGCCACCCTTCCTAGTCATGCAGAATCGGAGATGGCGGATCGGGAGTGCCGGACGGGGTCACTAGGTGGATTAGCCTTCCCCTGACCCCCACCCCCACCCCCACTTTGTCATATTTCATTTCATTTTATTTTATATTTTGGATGGGGGTGGGGGGTTAAAGGTTAGTTAACACGGATCCAGGCGTCGTCGACTCCCTGGGCTCTGGCTCCACGGGGAATCACAGGAAGTACTTGGACATATGTCAACGTGTGAGGTTGGCAAGAACTTCTGTGCGGGTGAGCTGAGCCGTCTCTTTGGGCATACACACTGTCCAGGTCGGACTGGGTTTCCCACGGCCCTGAACGACCGTGGATGTCTGCAACCACCCACCAAGGAGCCCGTCTTCGTGTCTCTCTGAGTCAGGACCAGGCTGCTTCTGTGTCGCAGGGACATCAGGATGTGGAACGTCTGACAGCCAGGTGGTTCGGATCGGGTTTGGTGTGCTGGGTAGGAGAGCGGAATGGACTGGATCCACCTGGCCCACCGGTTTTATGGATTCGGTGGCTGCTGCCACCTTGGTGGGCCAGTCAGCTAGGGCATGTCCCCAAAGCCCAGGTTTTGTTCCTTCCAGGGGAGCCTCCGTTTGGATGACAGCCGAATCATGGGGTAACAGGATCATCGTCAGGGATCCGATGAGACTAGAACGTTCCCGATTTCCAGGAGTTCCACATCATTTCCAAAGCAGTGTGGGACCCCTACCTACAAACAGAGCACACAGAAAGCTTTGTAGGCCTGCCTATCTGGTCGGACAGTGCTTCCCATGGAAACATCACATAGTCAAAACTAGTTTAGCCACTTACAATTGGACTGCGGGTAAGTTTGTCCGAAGTATCAACACACGGCTCTGGTTTCTTCCCTTCCTCCCCCTCCCCCTCCCCCTCGCCCTCTCCTCTCCTCTCCCTCCTGCCCCCTCTCCCTCTCCCTCTCCCTCTCCCTCTCCCTCTCCCTCGCCGTATCCCGTATCCCTCTCTTTCTCACGTGTGCACTTACACACTTGGTAGACTAGGATAACTGTTGTTAGGGTCCGGAGTCGACCACCTCTCAAAACAGACAGAAGACGCTCAGGATAATGCAAGTCACACAGCGAGGTTTATTTCCAGCTAGCTGGGGTCCAAGTGTCTGGTCCGACGCAGCGGGTTTCCACAAGGACCCAGAGCACTCAAAGCCAGGGGTTTCTATGGCATTTTCAAAAAGCACTGACTCACAGTGACTTTCCATAACCTTTGGCTTGTCCTGCATCCTGGGGGTTAAGCAAAAGCAAGATAAGACCCCACTCCTCAAATGTTAGGGTGGTTCAGCAAGATAAGCTGACCAGAGCCGCAACCGCCCACAACCCGGTGTCCATGATGAACTTGTTCTTCAACACCTGTTTTATCCGGCCTTACCCAGTTCCTCCTTTCCTGAGTCATGTACTCAGAAAATGGCTCTTCGGCCCTTAAGATGGCCATTCTCATGCTAATTCATTCTTACACTGTGAAAAGATGCTTGGCTGTCTGTGTACCCAAACGGACAATGAAAGTCTTCACAGGCAAAATACTACGGGAGGGGTGCCTGGTTGTTGGCTGGCAAAACTCAGCTCTTTTAGTAGGAAGCACTCTCCATTTTCTTAATGAATGAAACACCCAATGAAGGCAACACACAGCACATGAAAATCTTTTGAAAAGTTGATGCCTTTAAAGGCAACGCGCGCGCGCACACACACACACACACACACACACACACACACACACACACACACTCACTCACTCACTCACTCACTCACTCACTCACTCACTCACTCAGTCACTCACCAGCCTTTCACAGTCTCTCACATAGGAAGAGCAGACCAATAGTCCCAGGACACTTTGTCTTCCTGACACAGAGAAAACTAGACTTTAATCTTGTGCCAGCTTACCTCTGCTATTAAAAATCATCTTAGAGAAATTCATTTAGATCGTAGCTGGCCTGATCACACATGTCGATTCTTTTCCCAAGGCTCCTTTTCACAGGCCTTCTGCAACTTTCTTCTTTATGTTCAGCTTTCGTTCAGAGATTTCCTTTGTTCAGGAACCAGCCTCTCACACTTTTAGGACACCACTTCTTTCTCTCTCTTCCTTCCCTCTTTCCTGTCTGCCACCACCCCCTCCCTCTCCCTTCAACCCCCCCACCCCCCACCCCCCAGTGACAATGCATTCCTGTGTCTCATACCTTCTCTGACTGAAAGCATACATCCCACTTTTCCTGCATACAGAGATGTTTCCTTTATTTATTATTGCCAGTGGCTTTTGTGACTCTAAGAAGGATTCGTAGCCTGCCGAGACCTTACTTCCTTTTCTTTCCCTTAATTTATAAAACTTTGGTTTCCGTTGTTAAATAGCAAGCATATAAAAAATGTGTGGAGAACGACCACCACTCAGCTTTCATCAACCCACTTTTCTCACATGGGATATATTTTTTATGGAAGTAACACGTGGCAGAGGCGCTGGAAGCCTCCCGTGTATCACTTGAGCCCATTTGCCTCCAGTGTCTCCGGAGGTAAACGAGCCAGATTGGGGTGTTCACCCTTCCCGTGTGTGTTCTTAGGCTTTCAGTAGTATATCTGTCACAGCAGTCTGGCTTGGCATGTTCTAAAACGACGAAACCTTCTCACAGGGCACATCACTTGGCCATTTCTTAACCCATCATGGTTCCTGAGGGGAAGCCAAAGTCATACACGTACCTTGTACTCACTCGTGTCGGCAACCAAAGATGACAAATAAACCTCATGCTTGGTCCATTTGATAAGGGGCATTGGTTCCAGGGTTCTACAATTAAAACAGCAGTACTGCAGTGAACTTTCTGGACACGTCTCCGTGAGGAGAGTTGGCATGGCATGGCATGGCGAGAATGACCGTCGCCTATGAGGCCCACAGAATGGGTGAGTGCATCGGCATCTCCGAATCGACTAGGTGTTGCGGACCACTCTCCGGGGTAGTCGCAGAAGTCTCCCTGCTGCCAGCAAAGACGAGAGCCCGTGGCTCCAAACTCAGCCACGTGGGTAAGTATCGGGGTTCGGTGAGATTTTCACGTCCGCCCATCGAATGGCAGTGCCACGGTATCTCAAGCTTGTTTCCGTGTACAGTTCTCGTTCTCGGGCGACTGGTGAGAGGAAGCGGCCTGTCAGGGGAAAAGGGACTATTCCGGGATGCTCACCGGTGAATCACCCTTCCCAGATTCTTGGACCGGTGTCTTCATTTCCAGCGAGTCCTCCGTCAGTGACGTGGCACGCAATCAGAAGTTTGGATTCTAGCGCGAACGCATGTGTCGATGATCTCTGCTGTGTGTGCTTCGTGTCTGCTCTGGTATGCACAAGTCTTTCCTTTGCTTTGGTTTTCCTGGACAGATCTTGGATCCATCCTTCCTGACAGGAAGTGTCTGCAGAAATGGACAGCAGCATGTGTGCTCTGCCATTGAGTCACGGGTTATTTTCATCTTTCAGAAGCGTTCCCCCCACCCCCACCCCCACCCCCATGGAAGTTTGACGTCGATCTTGTGGAGCTATCCTGGATACCTATCAGCTCCACGATGGATATTTATGTGCCACGTTTCTCCAAGTTTCAGAGGTAGTAATTTTGCCTCCTGTTATTTCTGAATCTTAGACCGTTAGCATCATCAACTCCTGTAAAGCGTATCTGGTATTTTTATTTGTTTGAATAGAAGAACCTTAATCTATAGACTAGGTTCCAGAGAAGTCATTATAGATGCATTATAGACCGTCTGTGTGAGATCCTGTTGCGAGCATGTTACATCTTGTTCCAGAACACAGTGCAGCGTATCAGACCTCTAATATTTGGATGTGTATTTTGAGCCCCCGCCCCCACCCCCACCCCCCCTCCCCCAACCCCCACATGTGAAATAGACTTTCACGGATGTCAATACAGTGCACGGGGTGGCTGGTGGGTGGGCAAAAAAAAAAAAAAAAAAAAAAAAAAAAAAGGAAGAGGACTCCCTGAGGTATATACTTCGGCCAAAATACTGGGAGTCTTTCAACGTGAAAAGCACAGCAGAAATATGGACTTTTTAAAACACTACCTGACTGGTACGTGCAGTGTAAATCAACGAGATAAATACCCGGACCAGTAAAATGCTCACAAGAAATGATTTCCTATGAACTCTCAGTAGGCTTGTCCACGTCTAGCACTCACGCACGTAGGCCGTTTGGGCAGCCAAGCGAAAATTGCCTCTTAAACGATCAAGCATCAGAATCAGAGAGGAAGAGTTTGCAGTAGACTCACTGGCACCCGGATAGTTTAACGCACCTACATGTACATTTTACATCATAGTCAAAATCGGAGTTCTGGTACTCCCGTGGAGACATCTTGCTGAAATGCCACTAAAATGGTGGCCGCGTTCCAAGGACCTAAACAACAACACCAAAGAAAAAAAAAGAAGAAGAAAAAAGAAAAAAAGGCAATGCAGAGTTCAGTTCACTCCAACTATGTATGTTTTCAGTCGCTAGTCTGGACCAGGCATTAGGTCTAAGAAAATGATTCTCCTTTCTATGGAGTTTACAATCTAGTGAGACAAACTACTACAAGCGACGGAAGGAACTGTTTGTCTCTTTCTTTTGGTGCCTGCCTCTTACACGTTCGCACGTTGATTCTGTAAACCATTTCTGGTGAGTAAAATCAGCTTCCACCTCTCATCGGGAGAGTCATGTAGTTTCATGCGTAAGGTGGACGTGTTGTCACCGTCGACGGGACACCTGGGACTTGCAGCAGCAGCAGCAGCAGCAGCAGCAGCAGCAGCAGCAGCAGCAGCAGCAGGAGCAGCCCAGAGTTCCAGACTGGGAAAGGAAGACTCGGGTCTGCTTTCAGTCTCCTGGACTTTCATTTCTCTGGCTCTGGGTGAACCAGCTTCCAGCGAGGCATCCAACGGAACTAGAGGAACTGTCGACTACCTGGCATCCTCTAGGAGTGCCACTTCTGGGCGGGTACACAAAAACTAGCCAAACTCCCAAAAGGCGTAAAGGAGGAGCACACTGGTAAGGTCCCATGAAATCCAGAGCTCCGAGGCGACTCTGGCTCAGTGGGAAGGCAAGAGGGGAATCGAGGCAAGGTGCAGGCCATGCTGGAAAGGAGTGCTCAAGTCCAGTGGGCCCGGCAGAGGAGGTGATGACCGATGGTTCTAAAACTTCCAGAAAATTCTAATAAAAGATGTTAGGCACGAATGCTGATTTCAGTGGAACTGAAATGGACGTGTCCTTGCGATGATCAGCTGCCTAAGTTTACCTACAGGCATGGAAGTGGATGGTATCTGCTAAATCTTTCCAGGCTCCAAGGCGAGGGGACGCCCTCCCACACAGAAAAGGCCGACCGAGACGACCGACCGGGGGTGTCGCACGGCTCTCTCTCTCTCTCTCTCTCTCTCTCTCTCTCTCTCTCTCTCTCTCTCTCTCTCTCTCTCTCCCTCCCTCCCTCCCTCCCTCTCTCTCTCTCTCTCTCTCTCTCCCTCCCTCCCTCTCTCTCTCTCTCCCCCTCCCCCCCCTCTCTCTCTCTCTCTCTCTCTCTCCCTCCCTCTCTCTCTCTCTCTCTCTCTCTCTCTCTCTCTCTCTCTCTCTCTCCCTCCCTCTCTCTCTCCCCTCCCCCCCCCCTCTCTCTCTCCCCCAGGCGGGAGCTTCCTCTTCAAGTTAAAGCCAGACACACACGCCTCTGGCTTGCCTTCTAAAGAACTGGGAGCGATGTCGATCCCCAGAGCCTGAACAGGAAGAAGAAGTGTCTTCTCTTCTGCCCACAAGCTTGGCCTCGATACAAACTCTCTAACGGAGAGGCTCGGCCCCCAAGAGAACTAGACAGTCTCATAAGGTGATGCAGCCAAATTTACTGTAACGCAAGGAAAGAAGATAGTCAAAAGTCCTGTGACCTACTTCAATGGGGGACTAGTTCTCTAAATCCTTTTGGTGAAAATCCAGTCTACTTATTGAGCTCCTTATCTTACAAAATTTGCAGGTTTTGTTTTGTTTTGTTTTTAAACCTGACTCCCCGAAACAGAAGAAATCTGTCTTCTGCAGTACGGCCTGGCTTTCAATGACTGGTGCTAGACTTGTAGCTGCATTTTCTTTCCAGGCCCCTGGACACACACAGTGCCTATCATTTCAGAGCCTTCATTCAGCCCTGTTAGTCTGGGGCCGTCGAATCCTCTACCCAGTTGTGTAAACTGCTCACCCTCAGAGTGTATTCTTGAGAACTGAGACACTTTGGGTCAAATGAGCTAAAAGGAAACAAGGCCATTGGATATCAGTGACTCAGATCTTTGTGTCGGTTTATCTGTCTGTCGGTGTACATGTTCTTTTATGAAAAGTATTGCTAGCTGTCGTCATTACATCTCGATCTGTGTGTCTGTGTGTCTAAGTGGGTCAATGAGAAATGTATTTCTACCTCCGGAGGGTATTAACAAAACTGATTTACAGACAAGCGCTTGTGAAAATCGGGCGTTCTAAAACTTCCAGGAAATTCTAATAATACAAGATGTTAGGCGTGAATGCTACCTTAAGTGGAACTGAAATGGACGTGTCCTTAGGATTATCAGCTGCGTCAGTTCACCTGCAGTCATTTAGGTGCATGTTATCTGCTAAATCTTTCAAGAATAAGATGCTTAGAGGCTTGACTCTGTCTCACATTCAGTCAAGGTTTCGTAAGCGGTCTAGCATAGTTAAGAATGAGTCAACTGAGTGTGTAGCAGGGGAACAGAACAGCTCACTAGTAATTGTGTGTGACAGTGTGTATACCCACCTACAGCCTGAGAATTTTGGTCGTAACCTAAAATCTTACAGTTTTGCTCGGTTTAGACATACTTACTCTGTGCCGAGTGGGATCGTGCCGTAAAGCACGCGATTCCGGAAATTATTCAAGGTGCTCATCCATTTGTCAATCTAAAGAATGCTAGTGTGACAGTTTACAGTAGCCTACTTCTCAGTGTTCACTGAAAATTGAAGTTCCTAATGGTTTTTTTGAATTTTACCTCAAACTATTCAAAGTCATGAGGAAAACATTTGTGCGTGCTAAAAAAATGGGTCTTTGGATAAAAGGAAGTAATAACCTTGTTCTAAAGTACAGCTGTTTCTTAAAAGAGGGAGAACACGGATGTGTAAGGAAAGTTGTGGAAGGCTTGTGGAAAAGTGGATATAGTCATGCTCTGTGAAATAAAAGCGAATGAGTCTCGATATCAAGGACACGGCAAAATCCGAATTTTGTTTTCAGTGAAAAAGACAACGTTTTCTTGAACGGTTAGTCAGTCTGCTGCTCTTCATGTGGAAAGATTGCAAGAGGTTTTCGCATTGTTTTATCAAAGCAGTTCCTCATGCTGAAAGTCTCAAGGAGTCGTCTGAGTATTGAAGAAAATGAGATCTCCCTATGAAAAGGACTAAAAGCTAAACGTTGTTCACGACTGTGGAACCCTCTCTATTTGCCTTTGAGGTATTTTGTGGTCGCTCTGGTTAAGTGGATAAGTACGGCTTCTTGGCAACGTATCTATCATCTTACTGAAGCAAGTGCGGAAGAAACTTTCTTCTGACAGCGTCCCAGCATCAAGTTCAAAAAGGTGCTTATACCTCTACCTACCTCTGATATTCTCCAGAGGGCCCCTGGAACATGTCAGAGGAATTTTTTCTCCTCGTCGGGGAAAATATCTGGCTATTTTGGCCTATTTCTCTGACACACACACACACACACACACACACACACACACACACACACACACACACACACACACAGACACAGACATTTCTTTATTTGTTTATTTCTTTACCTGGAGAGCACTGCCAAAGGGAATGATGCTAAACTTTGTGACTGAATGTTTTGTGTTACAAAAATATCCGGATTTCCTTATGTCCACTGTCTTAGAGTAAGCTCTCTCATCAGATCTTTAACCATTGTCATTTGTAAGTCTTTTTTCATCTCTAGTCACTGGTTTATTACTCCTAAGCCAGTCGAGAACTACATTTCAGCAGAACAGGTATTAGTTACCTAGGGCTACGTCAACTAAGGAAGATGATTTTGTGGCCTTTTGTTTCAAGTGTTGCTGATAAGCTGCCAACAGTTTAGTCAATGACTATCTGTATAAGCAGACTTGAAACTTCATCTTCCTACCTGATCCCTCCAGAATTTAAAAACTGTCCGTGACTATTTTTATACCTCGTGGCAGTCTGTTTATTCGCATGATTTCAATAGGAATCAGCTTTCCCTGTCAGAGGACCCGTTAAAAACACTGGTTATATTAGCAAGGCTTTGACTGGAATGTGATACCCGAGAGGCACGTGTGTAAACTCAGATAGGAACGGACAGCTTTAAGGAACTAAGGCTGTCTTGATAAAGCCAACAAAGCCCCTTGGAAGAGCAGGCCTGGTACCTTGCTTACAGGGTTCCCAGCAGCCTGATGAGGTTGAGTGAGGAAGGTCACTTCCTGGCAGGTACGGGAACCTCAGGATGTCTCGGGGACCTCCAGAAGGGAGGAATTCGCCCAAATCCACAGGCACTGCAGGCACAACCCCATGGCTAGTCTGGCTTGGCTATCTGGCCTCACGGGGGCCCTTGAAAGTTCCATCTGAAATTCCTTGTGAAAAGTGCCAGTAAAGCCCATTTTAAAAAGCCTATGTAACCGATGGCTCCTCTTGATGCATTTATGCAAATAATCGAGCCAAAGGCGAGTGATTTTCTAGAGGAAAGTATCGTTTCAATCACACCGCCTTTATCTGTACTACATCCTACTACCAGTCACTGGGACAGAAACTGAATTCAGAATTCTAGTTTCCCCAGAAAATATCTGGCTACGATTCTCCAGATGTGTTAGTTTCTCCCCCCCCCCCCCCCCCCGCCCCATCATTTCTATTAAAGTTTCACTCTTTCCGGTTCTCATATTCCACCATGCATTCTTCATCTCATCACGTTGGTCCTTCCGGAATGGAAAATCCAACTGCAGATGTTGCTATTTAACCTAATAACGCCATTGGTTCTATCTTGCCTAGAGGCCACAACACTGCACATAGTCATAGAAAAGGAACCCGGAATAGAAGTGCCCATCTTCCGAGGGCCTCCTCAACTGACCGCTGATGGAGACCTGACTGCGCCCTTTAGTGCACCCCTTCTCAGCATGGAGCAGCCAGAGCGGTCGTCATCGCCCCCTTTCCCTAGCAGCAGCTAGGGTCTCCATCTGTAGAGGGGGGAATGAGACAGGGACCGTGGGCTTAGACAGGGTAGGGTGAGGGCCTCCGGAGAAAGCAAGGCAAGACATTCACGGTCAAAGCCATGTCACAATCCATGTAAAGTCCCTATCGAAACTCTGTGTTCAGCGGTATGCAGAGTCGAGGTCACACTAATTGTGTAGGGTCGAGACACTAGACTAGGAATGTAGACATCTTCAGTGAGATCAGTTCAAGGTCAGAAGGCCAGGAGCGACTCGGCCCGGAATGTTTTCAGTGTTCGGCAAGGTGATCTCAGCATAACCCGTGACTTCACTGTCAACAGCCCTGGCAGACAGACAACAACCCAGCCGGCCCATCTTGAGGGCAGGGCAGCGCACGGCAGGTGGTGTTAAGTCCACACCCTAAGCCCTCAAAATTCTCAAAAATCCTCCACTGCCTCTAAATCCCCTAGACAGCACACCACTGCAGACTCTCTTGTCCCCTCCTGGGGTGAGCCAGGAGCCCCTTCTGTCCCGTCCGCCCCCCCCACCCCCCAAACACCACCACCTCTCTCACTGTATTTCTAAACAAAGAAAGCCTCTCCCTGGCTCTCCTACCTTGGGTGTCTGTGAAACTCATCCTTGGACTTTGCAAACAAGAACCCTGGCATCGTCAACTCAAAGAATCGGGTGGCCACTGGAAAGACTTCCTAGCTTTCTCCACCTACGTGGTTATCCTCCATGGGGTTCTTTCCCTCTGGGTACCTAGTTTCTCCCTGGCCTTCAGAGTCAAGAAGACCCTTCACCAGAAAACTCCCAGGGGGGTGCTGAATATCACCTTCCGATCTTGCCAGGTAGTGACTCCGCAACTACTCACTCTTCTTTCTTTGAAAATATCTTGTCGGTTTCCAGCCAGGACAGAGATGAAATATCTTTGGCACTATTGAAAAACACCCCATTGGCTGTAAGGGGTTGAACTCCCCAAAGAGGGTGCACAGAGGACATGACCCTCCGAGGCTCCAGAGCCACTGGCAGAGACAGCAGCAGGGAGGAATGGACACCCCACCCACCCTGGCCATAGGTGCCAGGTAGGCAGAAAGCCAAGCCCAGGTGTAGGATGTTCTGAAAAACAGTGAAACAAAGAAAAGAAAGAAAGAAAGAAAGAACGAAAGAAAGAAAGAAAAAGAAAGGGTAAGAAGGCAGTGGCTATTTACCTGGGAGACAAAGGCTCCTCCTTAACAAATATGTCTGGATTTGGAAAGGAAGAGGCAGTGTTATTATCCTGCCTTGCTTGGACCCTACAGACACAGATTCGGAAGAGCTGCTTCCGGCAAAGATGTGGGCTTCTGCCAGTTCTTCCAGGATGCTCTCTCTACAGGCTCTGGTCCCTACCAGATTTCCCCTTAGTGGCTGTGGAAGGGAACAAAGTAGCAGTTGGAGTTACATTCAGCGTTACAGTCCTTCCTTTCTCCCCCACACTGACTTCACATCCTCCCCCCCCCCCCCCCCATATTTTCTCCCCCCTCATACATATCCTATCAAGGCTTCTTTGTCATTCGCTTTCTGTAACGACGCTTTCATCGAGGCTATCTATGCTGGGATCTGGAAGACTTTGCTTAGATTCTAGTTGGAATGCTCCTCCTAGTGGCCAAAGTTCTTCTAGGTCGTCATCACCCTGAGGGCTGGCAGCGATTTTTCAGAGCCCTCGCTGGAACCCGTGGGATTTTCTAACATATTTTGGTCCAGCCGTGTCTGGCCACCAATGGTGCTGTCACTCACTTTTCTGTCCCATCGCTCCCAGGGTCTCCAACAGGATGGTTATGAAGCAAACTCTTCAGCACGTACAATGAGCTGAGGACGATTTGGCTAGATACTCACAGCCTCCAGACCCATGGTTTCTGGTGACGGAAGGTGGCGCCCCTGCCTAACTTTTTCAAGTTTCTAGGATTCTCCTCCCTGCTGCCCACTGACAAATCCAAAACTCTCTGGAGACCGACATGGAGAGGGAGACAGAGGGAGAGAGGGAGAGAGGGGGAGAGAGGGGGGGGGGCGGGGAGAGATGGAGATGGAGATGCATGTCGGAAGACATCAAAGGGCTTCGTGAGCCCTGTACGATGCTAGCCAGAAGGAGGGGACTGGACTGAGGCCTGGGACAGGGACAGGAGGAGTCTGCTTCACCAGCAGCAGCCGGGCACGGTGAACGGGATCCCTGTGTCCGCCCGCCTCAAGAAACAGGGCATGTTTAAGAAGGGTGCGGGGCCTGGAGGGGAGTTTGGGGGTTGGGGGGCAGGCCCACACCCCACACCCCAAAAGCGTGTCCCAGGTGTTCCAGTTGCACATTGCACTTGCACGGGGGAAGCGTGGGGACCCGTTTCCAGGTGGGGTGTGTGTGATGTGTGAGGTCAAGGGGCTTTGGTGAAGATTGTCCCGCCGTTTGGTTTTGCTCGCTGGCTGGCTGGCTGGCTGGCTGGCTGGCTGGCTGGCTCGGCCCCCGACCCCCCATCGCCCGGCCCTGGCGTCTTTTTCCAGGGCATGGATGTCTGACAGCCCTGATCCCCGTGGGCAGGGAGGCAGTCGGTCAGGGCTTTCCTCCCGTGAGTGGCCTTGGCACACCTTTGCGGGTAGGGTGGGGGCGTTGTGTATTTTCCTCGGTCGGCTCTTGCCTCTGCCGCCACAAAGAATGGAAGTGCAGAGACACGGTAATGAAGCAGCAGACCAAACGTTTTAGTGTAAGTGACTGAAAGAAAGAGAGGAAAAGTGCAGGCCACCTCAGGGAGGAGGGGCGCCCTCGCCCTGAGAGGTTTCCGTTTTATTGGAAGAGATCAAGTGCACACTTGGAGAGAGGGGAGTGTGAGCTACCTCATCGCAGAGAAGAGGCGTGAGATACAGTTTGAAGGCATGAGCTTAGAAAGTGCGGGCGAGCTCAGAGAGAGGAGCGCACCTACGGTTTCAGAGTCGGGTTTTTTTTTTTTTTTTTTTTATAGGCTAGGCAGTGGACGATGATCAGGAATGCTGCGACCCCGGGCCAGTTGCTGACCGGCCAAAGTGCCCCAGAATATTCATCTTTGTTCAGACATTAAGTTTCTTCCTTCCTTCCTTCCTTCCTTCCTTCCTTCCTTCCTTCCTTCCTTCCTTCCTTCCTTCCTTCCTTCCTTCCTTCCTTTCCTTCCTTCATCCCTCCCTCCCTCCCTCCCTCTCCTCCTCCTCCTCCTCCTCCTCCTTTCTCCCCCACACTGACTTCACATCCCCCCCCCCCACCCCCTTGTCCAAGGTTGCACAGCTGCTCAGTGGTTGAACTGGGACATTAACTCAAGTCCATTGGGTCCAAATGGAACAATAACACTGGAACTGGAAACGTTTTAGTAGCAAAAATAACTATCAGAACAACTAGTAATGTGCCCTGGACACTTGCTGTGTGCCGGGCACCTTGCTCAGCTCGCCGTTGTTCATGCAGGCCTCACACCAACCTCCTCCTCGTCCTCCTCGTCCTCCTCGTCCTCCTCGTCCTCCTCTTCCTCCTCCTCCTCCTCTTCTTCTTCTTCTTCTTCTTCTTCTTCTTCTTCTTCTTCTTCTTCTTCTTCTTCTTCTTCTTCTTCTTCTTCTTCTTCTTTCACACAAGAAAATATACTTCGTCGATCCCTCTCCTGAATAATCAGCTTCTGTGTGGAAACATATTAGTCAAGATGGTCTGCCTTGCCTCCAGTGGGGGCTGAGGCACCATCGGTTTGATTAAAATGCAATCTTAGCTTTAAGACAGAATTCTTCTTGAAGAGGCTGGTGCTTTGAGCAGGTGCTCAAGTCAGTCTGACGCTGGTATGTGCTCACTGACACGAGAAAAGCATAGGCTATGGCTGAGATGCTTTTCTTCACCTGGGGAGTATTCACACTTCTAGGCCAAGTTGCTCCTGGGCTGTGAGATTTGTATCTTTTAACTGGTTTACTCTCTGAGGCCCTTGTAATACGCTTACCGGCCTTCTCCTCTTCCCAGCCCGCTCCTCTCTCTGTGTTCCTGCCAAACACATGTGCCCGGAGTTCTGTTGGGTTTACGCCGGTTTTGTGGGGGTGTCTGTCCATCGGCCGACATCATGACGAGGTCTCCGTGGGGTTGGAGCCTTTCCTTTATTCCTGTTTCCTGACAAGGCCGTCTGTGGCGATTCCGGTGACTTTGCCTGTCCCTCCCTAGGTCTTTAGGAAGAGAAACGTGTCCTTACAAAGAACACCCACCGTGTGTATATATACACGTGGAATCATAGGTATAGGTGTCTATGGGTACACGGGCACGCACGCCTATGAACGCGTGAGCGTATGCATGCGTGCTTACGTGTATGTGCGTGCTTACTCTTTTCTTTCAATGCCAGAGGAAAATGCTACTCCTTGTGCTTGTTCTTCTTCTTGCTCTTGTCGTTGTTGTTCTTGCTCCTCTTTTCTTTCTTCTTGGTGTCCTTTCTTATCTTCTTCTTTCTTCTTGTTCTTTACCTCTTTTCTTCCTCTTCCATCTTCTACTTATTTGCTTTTTTTCTCTCTCCTTCTTCCTGTTCATGTGCCTCTTCTTTCTTCTTCTTCTTCCTTCTGTTGCTTTTCTTTCTCTCTCTCGCTCTCTCATCCTTTCTCCTTCCTTTTTTCCCTTCCTTTCTCTTTCTCTGCTGTCTTCCCCCCCTTTCTCTGTTCTCTCTCCCTCTCCCTCTTCCTCTCCCTCTCCCTCTCTCTCTCTCTCTCTCTCTCTCTCTCTCTCTCTCTCTCTCCTCTCCTGTTCCTCCCTCCCTGCCTCCCTTCCTCCCTACCTCCCTCCCTCCCTGTCTCCCTTCCTCCCTCCCTCCCTCCCTTCCTTTTCTTTGGGGTGGGGATATCATTAGTGTACAACTACATGAGCAGCATGATGTTTACTATGCCTTCCCCATCACCACGTCCCCCCCTCACCACCCCCGACCCCGACATGCCGCATGACGGTCACTGTCCATGAGCGTAGTAAGATGCTATAGAATCGCCACTTGTCTTCTCTGTGTTGTATGACCCCCCCCCCCCCCACATTATGTCTGCCAATAGTAATGTCCCCCCTTTCCTCCCCCCCTTGTCCCTCCCTTCCCACCCACCCTCCCCAGTCCCTTTCCCTTTGGTAACGGTTAGTCCATTCTTGGGTTCTGTGAGTCTACTGCTGTTTTGTTCCTTCAGTTTGTATTCTTTGATGTTGATGTTGGAAGGTCTTCTTCATGTGGTACCGTAATTCGTTTTCTGGGTAGCCAGATTAGGCTTTGGTCCTCGGTATGAACACAAACCACCCCTTTGCCCGCCCTCTGATGGGACCTTTATACCGTGGTGAGGAACCGATTGGAGACCGCCACACAGGAACTGCCTCTTATTTTATTTCATGTCATGTCATGTCATGTCATGTCATGTCATGTCATGTCATGTCATGTCATGTCATGTCTCATGTCACGTCGTTTCATTTCAGAGAACGAAATATGATCCGAGAAATGTACTCCAGGGTGGCCGTTTCTGACGAGATTCGTTCTTCCTAGGCGACAGCGTGGGGGTGAGTTTCCGTCGGTGGGTGTCCTCCTTCCTCCCTTTGTATTCCCTCGCGTTGCGGGTGGGTGGGGAGCCCCGGGGCGGCCCGGGATCGGATGGGGGAACCTTCGAGGCGGCCGGTGGCGAGCTCTCGCCGGCCCTGCGATCCGGATCCGTCCCGCGGACGGATCGATCGGCGCCGGTTGTCGGGCGCCACCTGCCGGCCGCTTTTATGCGGCCTGTTCCCTCTCGAGCTGCGGTGACGCCCGGCAAGGGACAGGACGTGGCCACGGTTCCCCGAGGCGGACTTCCAGGAGGACGCGGGCAGTGGGCGCTGCAGGCCCGGTCGTGCTGGGGCGCCGGCGCGCGCTGCGCTCGCCGGAGACTGCAGCCGCGGATTCGCCATCTCCGCCGGTGGCTGTCGCCGCGCTCGCTCCCTCGGTGGCCTGGGCCCTGGGAGGCCGCCCGCACGGGTCGACTAGCAGCCGCCGCCGGTGTCCCTCCGCCCGCGGGGACCCCGGGGACCCCCCCCCCCAACCCCGGCCGACCGAGACGCGGCTGCGGCGGAGAGGGAGGGAGACGCAGACGCAGGAGGGAGGGGAGAGAGAGGTGTTCGCGCGCCGTGCCGCGCGCCGCCCTTTCTCTGTTCGTTCTCCGTGGCGTGGCCAGGCGCTCCGTGCGTGTCACGCGTCTGCCCGGGCCTCCGCTCCGCTCGCTCGGCTCGGCGTCCGGCTCCGGAGGTGGGGGCTGTGGCCACGTGGCGTACGGGGTGGTCCCTGTGGGGCTCCGCGGGCCCTGCCTGCGGTCCCTCGTGTGGGATCCGGTCGTCCTAGGCGGCGCTTACGGTGGGGGAGGCGGATTTGGCCCCTTGCCCCGCCGCGCCGGGCCCTCCATTCCGGATGTGTGGATGGGATGGGCCGGCCCGGCCCGGCCGGCCCGGCCGGCCCGGCATGGTTTTCTTTTACAGGAGTCTCGTCTCTTGGAAGGACTCCCCTCCCTCCCTCCCTCCCTCCGGCCGACGTGTCTCGCGGAGGTGGGGACCGACCGGCGGCTGGGACAGGGAAGGGTGACCCCCGACTCCGCTGCCGCTGCCGCTGCCGCTGCCGCTGCCGCTGCCGCTGCCGCTGCCGCTGCCGCTGCCGCTGCCGCTGCCGCTGCTGCCGCTGCCGCTGTGTGTCCCCGGGCCTCCCTGCTGTCGCCCCACCGCCCCGCCGCCTGTCCGACCCCTCCCCCCACCCCCCCACCCCCCCACCCCCCCCCCCCCCCACCCCCCCCCCCCACAGGGTCGACCAGATGGCCCCGGGGGCCCTGGAGCCCTGGTGACAGTGGAGTGATGCTGGGGGGGATTGGGCCCGGTGGCCAGGCCACGCGCTCGGCAGGGCGGGGGACCCCGCTGTCCGTGGGGAGGCCCTGTGATTCCTCTCTGGAGAGGTGGTCCGTTTGTACCTGCAGAGAGGTGCTGACACCCTGTCACTCGGTGCTTGTCGCTGAGGGACTCTGGGACCTCTCTTGGACGCGCGTGGCACGCCTCCGGGCTTCTTGGGCGTGTGTGCGGCCGGCCGGATACCCGGCTCCGCTCCTGTATTCCTGAGGCCGCCGCCCGCGCGGGCCTGTGCGCTGGCTCTTGCCGCGTGTGCTCGGGAAGGTCCCGACCAGGGTGCTGCCACCCTCTGGTGCCTGGTTGCCGCAAGGGCGGTGGGGGAGGAGGAGCCGTGCCGTGTGCGCGTGTGGGTCCTCTGAACGCCCCCGCGTGGTGCTCTCCCTGCCTGCCGTTTGTGTGCCTGGGTCGCCGCGGTCGTGATGGATTCCCCCGCGACCCACCCCTGGAAGCTCTTGTGCCTCCTGCGTCGGGCGCTGGTCTGCTGTGGGGTTCTCTCGACTGCACCGCCCTCCTCTTACTCTTGGGGGGGACGGGCGGGCCTGGTGGAGGCGGAAAGCGGGCCCCCGTCGCCGGTTCCTGTCCTCAGCGGGCCGCCCTCCCCCCCCCCCCCCTCTCTCCCACACACGCGGGGGCGTCCCCGTGTGCTCCCGATCGATGTGGTGATCTCGCGCTCTCCTGGGCTGGGCCTGAACCGCGCCAGACCGAGGGACAGACGTTCAGAGCGAACGGGACTGCTCTTCTCGTTGTGCGCGCGGGGCCCCTCGCCTCTTGCCCGGTCCCCGCCCACGCCCCCATCCGCTGCTGGGCGGTGTGGTGTCGGGTGAGAAGGGAAAAGAGAGGCCAGGGGCGTGCAGAGTCCGGCCCGATCTCGTCCTCCCGCCCTCTGCCTGGTGGCGTGGGCGGGCCCGGGGTCCCTGGACGCAGCGGACACCCTCGCCGTTGGCCTGTCGGCCGTGTCCTCGCGGGCGGGCCTCTCTCCCGTGGTAGGGAAGGGAGGCCGCCACGCCGCCACGCGGCGAGCCCTTCTCCGTGGTCCCGCCGGCGTGTGCTGCTCGTTCCTCTGCGGTGCTCCTGGAGCGCTCCGGGTCGCCCGTCAGGTGCCCGAGGCCGAGTGGTGGTGTCGTTCCCCGCCCCCAGCAAGCTTTCCCCTGCTCGGCTTGCTGCTGCCGCAGGGTGGAGTGGAGTTGGGAGAGCAGTGCCTTGCCTTGGAGGCGTTCCCGCGAACGAGGGGGGGTCGAGGCGGTAAGGGAGGCACGCCCGGCCCGCGCCCCTCCCCACCACACCCGTGGTGTGTGGGTAGGGGGGGGTTGTGAGGCCCGGGGCGGTAGGGTGCCTCGTCGTCCCGCTCGCGTGCCGCGGGGGGCCGACTCAGCCAGGCGCTGGCGGCGCGTGAGTGTGCGACTGCTGCGGTGGGCCGAGCCAGGGACGCGGGGGTCCCGTGGCCGTCTTGGGCCGGGCTTACCCGCCTCACTGGCTCCTTTTGTTAGCTCTCTGGCGTGCTGTATTGGACGGGAGGGCCCCGTTGCGCGCCTCCAGTGCCACGCGAGAACAGGGAGGCAAAAGGGCGAGCCTGAGGGCCCCACAGCCCCGGGCTCGCGGCCCCCAGCCGTGACCGCTCATGTCGCCGGCCTGTGCTTAATTTTTTATACCGTTAACATTCTAAAAGAATGTTTTTTTTTACCCCTACCGCAGACCCCTCCCCCCTCCCCCCACCTCCACTCTGAGCCCTCGTGAGGAAGAGCGCGCCCGACCGCCTTGTCCCTCCTTTTCCTTGTCAGCCAGGCGGCCTGGTGTGTGGGTCCGAGCCGTGGTGCTCTGGTGGGTCGGGGAGCGATACGCCCTCGGTGAGAAAAGCCTTCTCTAGCGATCCGAGAGGGTGCCTTGGGGTACCGGACCCCCCAGCCGCTGCCCCTCCTTTTCTGCGCGTAGTGGGCAGAGCTCCCCCTCCCCGGTGGTGAGGGAGTCCGCCGGCCTCCCGCCCCCCCCCTTACCGCAGGTGGCGGGGGTGGAGCTGAGCGCCGCTCTTTGCCTACCGCGGCCCGCGCCTCCCCCTTCGGAATCGGGGGAGGGTCCCGCGGGCCTTGGCCGGGCGTCCGCCACGCGTGGAGGCGCGGTGGGTGGAGCAGGAGGAAGGAAAGGACGGGGCCCGGGTCCCCGAGCCTCCGCGCCCCGCCCCCGCTGCGAGCGGCTGCCCGTCCGCTCCCGTCCCGAGCTGCAACCGGCAGCGGTGCTTTCGGCAGGTGTATGTGGTGTGAGCAGGGGCCGCCTCGTTCGGGCGGCCTCTCCCTGGGGGCCGCGGTCCTGGAGTGGGCCCGCCCGGATGGGTGGAGAGAGGACGGGCAAGGGCAGCAAGAGGCCGGCACCCGCCGCCCTGCTGCTGCGGTGGACGCTTCACGAGAGCACCCAGGGCCCTGCCCTCGTGGTGGGGTGGGGATCTGTCCGGCGGGGGAGCCTCGAAGGGCTGCTGGCTATCCTGGGCGGTGCGGGACCGCCCTCGTGCGTGGGGGCGGTGGGATCCCGCGCCTGCTGTACCCGGCCCCGCCTGGTCGTGCCCCGAGGCTCCCGTCCGGACTGGTGCCCGCTCTGCCCTCGGTGTGTGAACGCGCACCCCCACGGCCCGCCTCCCCGTCGCCGCCGGCAGGCAAGTGCCGTGCCGCGCGCCGCCTCCGCAGATGCGACCTTCTCCTGGCGTGTTGCCGCCTAACTGTCCGGGAGCCTAAAGCGCCCCTGATCCCGGGGGGGACGTCGCTTCCCCCCCCCCCCGCCCCCGCCCCCCGTAGCCGCGGCGGGGCGGGGCGTCTCGGCGTGAGGCGCTCTCGGCACCCGGCGTTGGAAGGGAGTGGTTCCGTGCGGCGGTCGGGCGCGGTGTGGCCACGGGGACGTGGGTCGGTGGCGTGTGGGCGTCCCGGCGCCGCGCTGCGCCGAGCTGTGGCCGCCGCCACGGTTGGGGTGGCCCGCGGGCTCGATGGAGGCCGGCCGCTTTGCGTTTCTGGGTGCCGCGGGACCGCCCTCGTGCGCGTGGGCCTCTGGCGGTGAGACCCCGCGTTGCGCCCTCCGGCTCTTGAGGCGCTCCCTCGAGCCCCCCGGGCCGCCACCCCCCGCGCCTTCGCGGGTGGCACGACGGCCACAGCTCTCCTCTCCTCCCCACCTGTCTCGGCTTTGCCCGATCCGGGGGTCCCGCGCGCCCCCTGTGGTGTGTCTCGTCTCGCTCTCCCGGCCCGTGCGGTGTCCCGCTCCGCTACGTGCCTGCCGCCGCTCGCCTGGTGGCGTCGCCGCGTCTGTGGGCGCGAGGGGACGCTCCCCCCGCCCCACCTCTGCCCCCCCGTGTGGCGTCCCGCCCCGGCGCGCATGCCCGAGCGCGCGTCGGGTCCCGGCTGGTGGCCGTCGTCGTGGCCGCCCGCGAGCGTGCCGCGCTCTCCCGCGCGGGGAAGGTGGTGGCGTTGGCGGTGGAGGGTGCCGGGCTTCGTTCCGGTTCCCCGACCCCCCCCCCCCCCATCCCCCTTCCCCGTGGCCCCGGGCGGGCGTTGCGTGCACGCGGGCGGCCCCGAGGCGAGCGCCCGGTGCCCCCGTCCCCGCTCCCGGTCACGCGCCGCCGGCGGGATCGCCCCGTGGGGCGAGGGTGAGGGTGTGGGGGGTTCGCACCCCCGCCCCTCCGGCGCCGCTCCGCTCCGCTCGTGGGCGGGCGGGCGTGTGTGTGAGTGTGCCGCGTCGGTCGGTCAGTCGACCTCGCGGGCGGGTCGCGGTGGGGCGGAGATCTCGGGCCCCGTGCGCTCCCGTCGCCCTTCGCCCCCTGCCCT